>NW_024042561.1:0-34073 GCF_014851395.1 Micropterus salmoides | reverse complement strand
AGTTTGGAATCAATACTGTACAGCAGAACAATCTGCAATGGTACATCATCAATGAAACCAGAGAATTGATTTACCATATTCGCTGACGCACACATTTTAATACATTTGAATAGAAATAGCATTATTGTAAGTGATTTATCTGATTTTTGTCCCTAAGGCACATTACCGACTAACCAGGGCCAGAGCTCACATATGAAGAGTAAAGTACAAGGCAACAAACACCGTTTATTTGTGAATGCTGTTGCTGAGTGAGTGAAACTGATTTAACATTTTATTGTGCAAATCACATTTATTCTCAAAGAAAAAACAGAAAAGGCATGAAATATCAAACAACGTTAGTCTCTTTTTCTGAGCTGTTAAAGACGGCCAGGGGTCTCAAGGATCCCAAACAGAGCATTAATAATTAATATGATTCAATTTATTTTCTGTAGGTCTTTCTTGGGAAAAGATCCTTTTGTGAATAGATCGTGATGCATTGAGCCCTGCTGCTGTTCTGATTCATTGCTAAAAAGTGAATGTACATTCAACATCAGCCATCAATGTGCTTGTGCCGGTTAGTGGACAATCTCCCCTCGCTCATAACCAATAAGTGCCTCTAGGTCCCTGTAACTGGTACAAGTGAAATCGGTGTTATAAAAACATGCTGCCCACACTGATTGACCCATGAAGCGTAACCCTATTCTTCTGCTGTGTATTCACTGGAGTCAAAGGTACTAGATAATGAAAGGTGTAGGAGTAAGGACAATAACTTATTGTAATTTGTGTATATGGAGCTAGTAAGAATATGTTTGCTTGAATAACAAAGACAGGATTAGGGCCAGCTATGTTTACATTAATAACATTGCAAATGCAACAGTGGGAGCCTTGGGCACCATGAACAACATTTTGGCTGCACTGAGTTGCTTCTAACACAATCTATTCTTAGAAAGGAGGTTTTGTTTGTTGCTGTTGACGTTCGTGGATGGAAAATGTTGAATGGCATTTCTCAGAAAGAAGGCATTCCACTATGTGCAAAATTAGCCTTTGATTTGTAGTTCGGATACACGGTACTGTACGGCGCTTGGCGTCCAGTCTGTGAGCACAAATGACACTTAATGAAATGAAGCTTCCATAAAGCACAAGAGGTGAATGGTCACCAAAACACCACACGAGGGAATACTCAAGAACACTCACCTGTCGCACTCTCTTCTTGGAGCTTCCCACTCTAAATATGCCCACAGTCTGCAAACCTGAGAGACAATAGGAAATAACTCAATACTCAATGACTATATAGTCCCATTGTAGTAACAGAGGATATATAAAATACAGGCTGAACCTACATGTTGGCTACATTGGTAAAGAAAGCTAATCACCATATTTCTCGATATGCTGACAGCAGCTGTCGACCACTCGGGGGACCTGACGATAGATGGTTGAGGCTCAGCCTTTTGTCCCGGTGCTTCTCTCTTCTTACTTGGCGTTTCGGCCGGCAGAGAGAGCTGCAGCGCCTCGAGCAGGCGGGACTGGTTGTCGTCCAGGTCTGTGATGGAGTCCACTGACATGCCTCCCTGGAGGTTAATTGTGCATTTCATTCAGACAGATTAAACTAGATAAAACACAACCACCTGACCCCCTGGTCTGTAGCTCGGACTGGGATTAATTATAATATGTTGTCTCACCCTCCTGCGTGCTCGTGGTGCAGCCTCAGGCGTATTGGGTGATGTTGACTCATTGGCTGTCTCCGATGTGGAACTCAAAGAGGAATTACTGCTGGATAACTCCTTATTAGACGGTCGCTTGGTGGCAAACTGCAGGATAGATGATCCAAGAGTTAGATTTCCCTTCATACAATTTGGCTTATTTTACATAGTTTAAGATAATAAAATTTGTCCAGTGAGGGACACGTAATTAAAGATTATCAGAAAGTGACAGACCGTAAAAAATGGACGACACAAGGTCAGAGGAGTCCTTGTGTTCCTCGCGTTGTGGAGGGTCCTGACGATAACTGTCCTGACGCTGCCTGTGAGTTCTGTCATTAGCAATGACCTGGGAGAGTGGTATACTGAAGGCCTGTGGTATCCATTCTGGGGGAGTAAGGGAGATAAATTGGAAAAAGAGGAGGAAGAGAAGAAAAGAGAGAAGAGGAAAATATTTTTTTAATCCACATTTAATTGACTGTTAAGTTCTGTATGTGTAGCATGAAGGGACTTCAAACTTTTTCATTATACAACCTTGTGTTGATTGCAAAAGAGGACATAAGAAAGAATAAAGTTTTATTCTGAATAAAAACAGGACAACCAAATGTTAGCTGCAAGTGGAAGGAAAAAAAAGTTCTATTAGCAACTTCCAAAAATAGCTCTTAGACTCTTTCAACAGTAACATCAAACACATCTCCAATTAAACTCTTTATTACTTCTGCTGGAGCTTGCCCTTTTACATGCGATAAAGGCCTCACGACACGTTTACTATGTCAGTTAAAACTCTTATAGCATACTACATCTGTTTTCCAAAATAAGACATCACAGAAAGAAAGTTGGCAAAAAATATGGCTTTGACAGACCACTAATTCTAGTGCCTTTGATCAAAATAACACAACGTTGATGACTCACCCACAAGCAATGTCTTCTTCTGTTCTCCATACAGGTCATTTTTAGAAACAGCTAGCATGTTATCTAGCAAACTCTTATGCCTTTGTTCCGTTTTAAAGAGACGTATACACAAATTTGTGTTGTGCTGTTGAGGGTGAAAGCACTTCAGAGAGAAGTGATGTCATACAGGGCCATCGCAGGCTATATATTCCATTATACAGAATCCCAAGGCATGAGCCAACAGCTGAGAAAAAACAGTCCAGCTGTTCAGTCAGTGCGTGTCTGTGTGTGTGGAAAGGAGGCAAAGGAAAACAGAGGGAGAGAAAGCAAAATGCATTCCACAACCACAAGTGAAGTGCTGTGGTTCCTGAACAACATGACCACTAACACTGTGACACAACGAATTTGCTCTGCAGCCTCACAGCGTTCACTTAGCTTATGTAACCTGCACACACACGCATACACACTCAAGCACACAACACACCACAGACATGCACAATCTGGATCGAATAATGTACAGTGCTTTGCCGACGTAATGCACAGCACTCCACAGTGCGTCCACGGCCAGACCACATTTATCAAGCCATGTCAGATTTCCATAAATCTTAATTTTCCAGGCCAACAGTCTCAGTCTTGGTTTTCAGCACTGTTCTTTTTTTGTTTCTTTTTTTTTCTTATTCATGTCCCTGTAGTGTGTTCATATAAGGTGGATGTTCTAAGTTAATGCAGAAAGTCTCTCACAGCCTCAGGAAAGTTATAAATAACATGAACCTTTTATTTTAATGTGCACAAAGTGTCAAATGGGTGGAGTTTACCACACAGTACAGTACAGTAAATGTGTCAAAAAAGTATTTCAGAGACCAATTAGGAAATTTTTGCTTTGACTGATAATTTGCTTGATACAATCCGAGGTAAAAACTCACCCATACAGTACTCCAAGCAGATTACAACAGCTATTAAACCTTATTTGGAAATATAGTTTGATTGATATCTGGTCACAACAGCTCAGATTTCAGTGGCTGCATCAAAGAAGTCAGCATTCTCCTTTCCTCCTGTGTTTCCCTCTTGCAGAGAAAAGGCTTAGCCTGCATCAAAGTGAAATGCAGGGCTGGTATTCAGGGACCTCAGGAGAAAAATTAACTTAGAATCCGTTTTGGCATGTAAGACTACAGCTACATCTGAGCCATCTGCTCTGTAGGGCTAGATAGAGCCAGGCATATAATGGTGGGAAAACCCACTTAAACTTCAACAGGTTAATAACATATAGAACTCAAAGTATTTGTCCTAAAATGAATATTGTTCTAGGAATGAGACTGGTTGTTTGTCTCATGATACTCATCATGAGACAATGTAATCACATATGCAGTGACAATATCCAGTTCTGACTGGCCAAAGCATGTGCATTATTTTCAGACAACACAGCTGTAGCAGCAGCAGCAGCAACAGCATTATTCCAATATGAAACTCAGAGCCTGGCAGCTGTTTTTTTGCACTTATTGGGGTAGTAAATAATGTTAATTCCAAGATAGACAAAGATAGCACTGACAAAAGGCCAATTTTAATAATGTATGACTCCAAATTAATGAATAAACAGCACTTAAATTCTTGATGGCTGATTATGACAAATAATGCTAAATGCACAAGTTACCTTCGCTATTATTCACCTACTTGCCAGAAATAGATGAATAATGCTTTTATGAACTGTTTAGTTTAGTTCAATTGCTTAAACTGTGGCAACCACTGGCAATTACAGGATAATGACAAATGCTGAAATGTAGTGTAACAGTAGCACAAGCAAGGGAGAGTCATAACATCACTGACAGCCACATGTATAAAAGAACAACAATGATACCATTACTTGCTCATGTGTACCGTATTAGTCAGTTCCTTGAGAACACTGCAGGCTAAGCAAAAACGACACTGGTGTGTGTGTTTGTGAAATTCCATGTGTATTTATTGTAAATGAGACCTGGGATCATCCCTCTACACTCACACAAATTTGACAAGAAAAGCTCCTTTTATCTCCTGCTTCTCTCTGGGCTCCTTTCACTACGATCCTTTTCTCTTTCTGCCAAATATGCTTTGCTTAGTGCAGCAGAGTGGCTGCTGCTCAGAGCCAGTCCCCTTACAAGGAGTCCCTTCACTTTAAGCTAAATATAAACTGTCAAAGCCCAGTAAACAGAAACTGTTTTTATAACCTTGCTGTTCACCTGCCTGAAGGGTGGAGACCACAGACTGTCTCACTGGTGAGATGAGAGCGAGATGTTAAGAGTGGTGACAAAGAAAGACTAAAAGAGAAGAGATGGAGATAGAAAACCCTGTGAACTGGCAAAATGTCAGAGTACATGTTAAAAGAACTTGGCGTACCTTTGTCTTTACTCTTCTCTTTTGCAAGAGAGTCCAACTTCCTCCTCAGCGATTTTTTCCTCTTCTGTCCATCTGCGTCAGGGGGGAAAAAAACAAGAGAATAAATCATCTGAAACAAATGGTTTCCATATCGGCTCTATCTTATCTGGCTTATTATATCTAATAAGCTTATGTCAGGAATGCAGACGTAAATTAACCACAGGGTGGGAAAGCTGTCTATAAACTCAAATCTTTAACTTAAACATCAGACCTGGTCCATTATGGTATTAGTCAGCAGAAAAAAACATCTCTCGTAATATATTAAATGTCTTGTATTGTTCATCCACACAAAGATGACTTGAAAAGAATGTTGAAATGATTGATAATGCATTATTGTAAACCACTGTACCACTGTAAGACTGTCTTGGCTTGGAAGGTTATTAGTGTACTTTGCATACTACAAACAGACATACAGTACTGTGCAAAAGATTTAGGTAGGTGTGGAAAAATGCTGTAAGAATACGTTAGTGTGACCACCCTTTGACATTGATTTACTGCAATTGTCAAAAACGAGAAACTGAAAAGGAGGTTTTTATGTGCGTACGTGACTGCTTCATATCCAGGTTTTGTTCTGGACAGATCTTAAAGGAGGAAAGCCACTTTGTCAGCTGTCAACATGATGAATGACTCCTGGACTTGCTGATTAATGATCAGGGAAATCTGGAGATCGTGGCACGTGTATGTACTTGGGGGCCAGGATGTCAGTGCAACTTTTAATGCTATCATTCAGTCAATCTGCTGTTTGGTTTTTGGTCACCAAAACCAACTGTTGGACCTGTCTTTGCCTTGATATGCTCATTTAACAACCTCTGTTTGAACCCCCAGATGTTCCCTTCTGCTGTATCAAATGAGTCACTTGCAGAGCTCAGGACATTTTTTCCAGCTTCCACAGCACGTTAGCGTTAGCCTGTTACATCAGGGAGTTCAACATTGCTGCTCTTCTTTTATAATCAATTTATTGTCACTGTAGTGGGGTATGAGAAACCATCCCTCTAAGACTCCAAGCTGTAAAGAAAACTGCAGCCTGGGGTCTAAGGGACAAGAAGTAAAATTTGAGGGTGTTTGAGAGAAAAATAGGTGGGAAACAGTGAGGAAGGGGGTGTGACATATGAGAAGGAAAGCAGATGTTGTGATGAAGAGTGAGGGCAGCAAGAGAGAGAAGGAGAAGGGAGAAGCAAAGATAGGAAATGGTTTGGATTTTTGACAGATGGCTCCCAAAGCTGTGTGGAAATCCCCCCTGAACCTCCAAACCTCCTCAGTCCAACTTCCAACCAGTTGGGAAACTGAGTGGAGAACCTTTGCTTCTTTTCTGTCTCATCACACACTCATCCCACACTCATCCCATGTCTCTTTCAATTCTATCTCTCTGTAATCTGTTTTTCGTTCTTGAAGAAACACAAGAAACATGACCCCTGGCACTCAGATAAATATGAGAAACAGCAGGGCTGAGGAGCCCACATCAGCGGTGCTGAAATAGCGCGCACACACACACACACACTCTCACACACACACACACACACACACACACACACACTCTTACACACAAGTTGAAATATTTCCCTAGCTAGCACATGGCGGCCGTTAGGGGCTCTGGAATTCATAAGCAACACAGACAAGAACGTATTAAATCATGGTGGGGAGAGGTTTAACCTTCAGCTGGAATGCGAGGCCCTGGATTATCCACTGGCTGCACTATACTGCTGCTATAGCGGCCACTCCACTCCTATACAGTGCAGTGAAACAAAGCTGCGTACAATGTGCATCTGTGTGAACATGAATGGACCATTCTAACAACAAAACTTAATCTTAAAGTAAAATTCTGGTTTATTACAATTTGTGTATATTTTTCAGTTTTGGTTGGCTATAACAAAGTCTGGTGGGGCAAGAAACAAGTCTTCAGGCTTGTTGTATACAAGCCAACCTGAGGGTCAGGAACCCCCAAGGGGTCAAAATAAAGATCTGCGGGGGTCATGAGATAATTAACTGGGCGGTAAAGAGGAAAACTATAATTTTTTTTCCCCCTCAGCTTTCAGCTAATTTAATTTTTTTTTTTTGTAAAATCAGAATTACTGGACAATTTTACCTTCTCAGGCCTCTAAAAATAATTAAAATAAAGTGAGAAAAATTACTTTTTGTCTAACTCGTCACAGCTCATAGAAATACACAACCTGTGACAAGAGTCTGTAAATAAACAACAGTTCATTTTATGGGTAAAAAAACAAAAAGTCTGTGAATCACTGATACAAACACTCAAACTGATAGCAAACAGTTGTATAATGTCTTCTGTGGCCCTGGAGGGAACTTTCTAGAGTCTATAAATGATGCCTGCGTTATAAATTGAGTATTAATTCATGGGCATTTACCAGGAAAGAGAAACCAAAACAAAAGATGCTAGTGAGTTGCATTATGGGAAACACACGATACAGCGTTTTTTTTTTTAGCTTAGTAGGGAGTACATCACCTAACTGCTTGTGTCATATCCGGGGACTACAAAAAAAGACCAAAGGTCCAGAAATTCTCTTTGAATAAATCCTATTTTTGAACATGTTGTGCATTCCAGTATAAGCATTTAATCTGTTAGCAGAATAACGAAGGCTATTAACTTGTTTGCTTTACAATGAGCGGGAGTGTGATTGTGATTACGTATTTTTTTCCTTTCTTTCTTTAAACTGTGATGAATGTGGACATTTTTAGCATGGGTGGGCCAGTGGGAAACAAACCACCAAGTCTACCAGTTTCAGTGCAGGGCTCTGCCCACTTCGGCTATATGTGGATTAATTTGTCTGATTCCGTCATTTTCTAAACCTTTCTTCACAGAAAAACCAAAATACAGTTATTTAGCTTTTAGATAGGCCACAAAGACAAATACAGCCTGCTTTTGCAACATTTAGGACTTTATAGTAGAGTGCACATGGTGACTAGTGGGGTGGCTGCAGCCTGAGCTGCAGTGGAAAGGGAGTCACGTGTCGTTATGAGGAGGGGGGTCAACAGATACAACGTCAAACAGGAAGTACCTGATCCCAGTGTGAAGTATGGTTTACATCTAATTTCATGTGTTGTCACAGCTTCCCCATAGGCCATACATGACTTCCCTTAAATAGACTTGAGGTATGACAAGAGGATGTGGTCGGAGGCTCAAGCATTCAAAGTAGCTGCACAAGCTCACACAGCAAACCTGGTTTAGGGATATCAACTGAGCGCATTTGCAACATAGAACAGTTCCGGAGTGAATCACAGATGTCTTTTGTCACGGTTAACAGTCACATAAATGTTGTGGTCTTAAAAACCAGATGCTATCTGAAGTATGCTCAAGCAGTAAATTCCACCCATACGGAACTCACAAACATAACAATTATGTAACACTGTTTAACTCAGGTCTGCAACATGGGTAAAAACACACACATGCTCCCACCTTTTGGCATAGTTATCTGACATCCCAGGTCATAGTCCTGGTGTAAACGGGTGTAGGCCACGTCTTGCAGCTTGGCCCTCTCCAGCTCCGACAGGCTCTGGATGGCAACTGGCATCAGACGCACGCTCCGCCCCGACAGGCTGCTCCACGTGAAATCACCCTAGGGTAGACAAAGGTTAACACAAAGAATAGGAACATATAAACCAAATGTATAGTAGGGTTGCCTATTCTTTATCAAAATAAATATTGTTCAAATCTTATCTTGCATTAACTGTTGTTGGTCACTTGGCGGCAGCAGAAACGAGCTGAAAACTTAACTCTAACACATTCAGCTTTTTTAAAGCTGGAGTAAGCAATTTATTTCAGAAGAATTTTTTTTTATATTTGTTGAAATTGTCTTTATAGCCAGGTGGCAATCAATAAATCAAACAGTTTTTGGCTAATGGTTACTTATTTACGCATTTCGCCGACACGGAGCAACATTAGCATTCATTTGAAGTCGTGTCTCTGGCCACCTAGCAAATGAAAATTCAATATCAATGTCACTCTCTTTTTAGCTCTGTTTGGTCTCCAGTAACTACCATAGGAAATATTTAATTAAATATATAAATATTTTTTTATTATATTTTGATCTATTGTTGAGATTGATTTAAGTACATTTAAATCTATGATTCTGTAAAGAAATTAAAACATCAATAGGCTAAGTAAGGATAAAAGGTATTTTTAAAAGTCACACAAAAAGAATTAAAAAGTGTTTCAACCTCAAAGGGTCTTCTTCAGGGTAGAAATCATTTAAACAATTACATTGGCCTTCCTTGGACTTATTGCATGTGAAACTGAGTGAACCCTTGGCTTTGCATTCTAATAATAGTAATAGTATTGAAAAAGCCTTTTTCCATGTGATTATCAAGGATGATGAGCTTGGGAATAGATGAAATGTAGTACAACCAACTATTGCAATGTTAGAACACAAGCCAAACTAAATGTATAAGCTGGAAGTAGCCTTGCTTTTTTCTTAGGAGCAAGAGAGGACATGAAAAGGCCTTGCACTGATGGATTTGCAATATGCACCCCACACACATAAACCAGCATTAAGAACGCATAGCATACGTGGAGGAGGACATGTGGCTACTACGGGGCATATAGAAAGCAGTCGTCACACTCATTTTTCAGCCACTGACAGGTTAATTTAGCAGATGTGGCTTTATCTGTGATCAAGGTGGAATTTAATTGAGGTGAATTGTAATGAATTGGTGGAAACCGAGAGACCGCTTTGGCTTTGATGAAAATTTGAGTCATCTGAATCTCTGGTCATGCGTTCCTCTGTGTCTACTGAGAGAAGACGTCAGGAAGACAGAGAGGTTGGGGAGGGGGGTATTGCTGCAATTTATCTAATGCCTTATCCAGACCAAGGGCTTACAAGTGTACTCTAATGTGTCTGTGTTTATATTGCTTGATTTTTGAACCAGTTTACATCACAGTTTATTATCTTAAAAAAAATACAATTTCATCACGTTGCCCCTTAAATGTTGTTTACGCTTCAAGTCTTCTAGAAAAATTGACAAAGAAACAAAGAGACAATACACTAAAGACTTTATGTCAATAACTTCACTTTGCTTCTCCTGCTGTCACCTCGCGTGTTATTTGACCCCAAGCAAGCAACAGAGCCATCACACAGCCATGGGTGCAAAGCAAGACATGAACACAGGCAACCTGGAGAACCACCTAAGTGTGTGTGTGCATGTGTGTGTGAATGAGCCTGTCACAAGTTCAGCGACAAGAAGTAGCTCTGATTTAACAGAGCATTTTGTCCAACACAGCTGTTATATGTGTGTGTGTGTGTGTGTGTGTGTGTGTGCGCCTCTGTATGCCATTCCTTATCGCTGGCTGAGGAAACCCTTTTCTGTTCCGCTTGACCTCACACACAGTTTGAGCAGGCGCACACACATTCACATGCCGGTACGCACCCACAAGTACACACACACACACACACACACACACACACACACACACACACTCACTCACTGCAAAAGAAAAGACAAACAGTTAGAAAAGTAGAATAAGAGGCCTCTCTTCGGTCGAGCTGGTTCTGCCCAGCAGGATTTTTTAATGGGATGGATGAGCTTGAGTTCTTAAGTGTCAACCTATGAAACTCCCTGTGGAATGCTGAAAGAAGAGCAAAGACTAAATCCTGGTATCACTGCTGGACTCTGGCAACAATGAGCTTGAAAGCCTGTGTGACCATTCAAATTTACAAACCGAAACATTCCAAAGGCCAACCGGGGCAGTTTAACTTTTGACAAAGTAGATTCTTGTTGTTGGTGTTAGCTGTCGTGTACGATTTGTTATCTACATATTTTTGAGGGGGTCAAAAAGACACACCACATCTGCAACCACTGTGTTATCACTGATATATTTCTTTACATAATGTTCATTTTAGAATAAGCTCTTAACCTCTAATTTATGTCATTAGGAATAACAATCTCGTAGGCAAATATAGACTCTTTCTTTTGGTCAGCATTAAGTGTCTTGAGTTTAAAAATAATAAAATAGCCTTAAAAACATCCCCCACATGTGTTTTTTTAGTTGTAGAATGAATAAAACTTTCCCACAGGTTGCTAAAACTCCCACATTCACTGAGTGAATAAGTACAGAGGATATGTTTTCAGTGTCTTCAGTGACCAGAAAAACAAAAGAAGCCTCTGTCAAAAGTGAGAGACACAAGAATTACTCAAAGATGAGGATGAATATTGTTTTAGAAACATTCACATGGGTGAAAGAACTACAAATGGGGGGATTCAAACATGATGCAGAATGTGTGGATAGTTACAGATTTTAGCTTTAAATAAACTCCTTTTCGACACTAGCACTCCACTTAGTGAAGAAAAAGAACACTGCTGGCCTTCAAGCCTTTCGAGTCCACGGCCAAGTTTACCTAGTCAGACATCCAAGCCTGGCCTTAACAGCAGGAGACACAAACACAGAAGCTGATTGCCGTGGTGAACGGTCATTTTGAGTTCACGATTAAATCTTTAAAAGTAGAGTTTTGTGTGTTCGTTCACCCTCGCCAGTTAGAACATTCCCATTCACTGACATATTCAGTAACAGTCATCTAATCAAGTGCTCATTTTCTCACTCGAGACAATCATAGTCAGCCTCTAATATACCAAAGTAAATGTTAATTAGTTTGGCTGTATGGCCGTTAATGAGCTACAAAACAAGCACAGATGGTATTACAATAACCAATTGCAGTATACATTTAGGAGATTGGTTAATGGAATCACATGTTACTGGACCGCATATCCATCCGCTCATTCACTCACTGCTTATATAGACTGCTCACCTCACAAATGTCAAGCCACAGTGCAAGCGTAACATGAATACCAAATACCAAATAATGTATTATCGTGGCTCTCAGTATGACGTAAATGTTTACTGAGATGTAACACAGTTTGAATAGCCTGTATAGAGACAAATCTGCCACACAGCTACTGTCACAATCCCTTCACTCCTAATGTTTGTCTCCAAAATATAGGTGGTTGCTAAGCCTTTAAACAACTGCCATCATCTGTTTTGCTTTGTATTTATTACAACTATTGACCCGCTCCCCCCCCCCACACACACACACAGATGATGTTTGCTGGAATGGCTGTGTACATCTAATCAGATCAGTTTAACAAATGGTATGTTCTGCCAGTTTGCTGCACCTAATCAAATTTTGCATAAACAGAAATAAATCAGTATAAATCATGAAGATGCTTTACGAGAAAGAAAGGTAAGAAAACATTTTGACACGCGGGGTAAAAGTCAAAGAGTGATTTTAAGTGTACAGTTTACAGCTTTACAGTGTACAGCTTGGTGCATGGGTAAAACTTTACCTGAAGTCCCCTTATAAAGCATTTATAAAGCAAGCATTAAATGTTAAATAAATGGTTCATAACACAGTTTAATGTAATATAAAGCAGATATTAGGAAATGTTTAAGTGTTTATTGATGTATAGAGTTTGTCAACAATTATACCGTATAAAGTTATAACATATTTTATATTATATTACAACTGTGTCGTATTAACATATTGTCATTTATCACCTGATTATACTCAGAGACGTTTTAAGAGGAAATAACTGCCCTGAGGCGTTGCCAAGATGGCTGCCGGGTGGCATAACTTGCCTCTAAGGACTGTTATACTCCAATTATTGGTGCCCACAGGAGAAGTATAAATGCTGACAAATACATTAATACTTATATCATCCTACAACTACATTATGTAGTGTTATAACACATTTATTAAATGTTTACATACTGCTTATTGCATGTTAAATAGTGTGAGTGGTCTGTATTTAAAGCCTTGCAAAGCTTCTATTTAGCACCAGATTCAGCACTTCTGTTGTCATTGTTGCTGTTGCTCTGTTTTCACATCTGAAAGATGTTATACTGGAAAGATGAATGATTTTGCTGACTGGACTGGCACTGTGCAGTTAGATGACTATTGCCATTTTGACACACAGTGCACTGCAGCATGTGGTTTCTGTTCCATTTCAGACAAAGGGACAAATGGCGTAAAAAAAAAAACCACGGGCAAAAGAATATGTCAGTTTCCATGGCAATGCATACACACAAAATCTGAAGGGGCCAGGAAGTGAGAGAAATATTACTATGGTAACTGAGCAGGAACACACACAGGCTGTGGCGCACTTGATTGTTTGATGCACAGTGTTAATTATACCCAATTCAAGGTGAATAACATTGCTTGCTTGTGCGTCAAGCTGATCTGGAAACAGTAATGACATCCTTGCATTTTAGTACTAACAAAACAACTCTGATAATAATCACCATAAGAGTTGTACAGCATGTCTGTCCACCTGATGTGACTGTCCTCTCTGGATCAGTATTGTCCTGGATGACTTATTGAGTGACTTATTATAGTCCATATAGACATCCACGTGACCATTATTGGCCTGGAGCGACATGGCAATGCATTGACAAAACTGCATTATTACTGGTCTCCGTCTGGTTATACGCATGTGACTGTGTGTGGCTGTCAATGGGAGGGAGAGAGAGCAAGAGAATACAATCCCAACTCCTCAAAGAAATACTACTCACGCTGCCTTCGAGTGCTGTTGAAAACACCAATATTAAAAACCTGTCCAACAGTAAATAGAGATAATGAAGCAAATCCTCTTTTCATAAAAAAAAAATCTGTTGTAAAGCCTTAAATCAACTGGCTTGAGCTATAAGCAGGGCAAAATCCTGCAAAACTCCAATGAGTTTTTACCTTACACAAATGTATGACAAATGCCAAGGCTGAAGGCAGTGAATTAAAGCTTTTCAATGTGTTTTGCGGTGAGCCTTGTTATTTTATTCTGATATACTGTAACAGCTTATTCAATAGCGCAATTCATTGCTGTGGTAAAGTGAGTTTTCTCTTCCAGTACTCAAACTCAACATGTCTGCCAATACCTGGTACCACTCTGCTACCTGTGATTAGATGATACATACTGTAAGGTGACATTAAACACCATGGATGCAGTGGTTCAAAAAATGTAGTCAGCAGCTAATGACTGAAGCAATGTAACTGATAGCGGAAAGATAATTTTATTGTGACATTGATGAAGAAATTTTCTTTAATGTGGCTTGACTGTAAGTACTATGAAGACTGATTTATCATCAATGACACATTTTCATTACTGGGTCTATTTTGTATCTCAGCAACTTCTATATGGATTGCCATGACCCAGAGGTTCAGCCCTAATGACTTTGGTGATCTTATGACTTTCCCTCTACTGTGACGCTGACATTGTGGAGTGAAATGTCACAACAACTATAGGATGGATTGCCGTTAAATTCTGAACATGCATTGATGTTCCAACACTACAAATTCCTTAACTTTTAATTGTGCGCAATTATCAGCTCAAAACTTTACATTCTCCACTACTTTGGTTTATGACCAAATACAATGCAAAAAGTAATGACATTCACTGGCAGCCTCAGATGTACTTTGTGTTTAGTGCTAATTAGCAAGTGTTAGCATGCTAACATGCTAAACTAAGATGGCCAACATGGTAAACATTATCCTTGCCAAACATCAGCACATTAGCATTGTCATTGTGAGCATGTCAGCATTTAGCTGAAAACACCACTTTGCCTACAGCCTCTCAGAGCTGCTAGCATGGCTGTACAGTTCTAGTCTTGATTACCAAGAGGACTTGAATGTGTGACAAGTCAGTGCAGTGCTTGCAACGTTTTATTGACTTATTAAGACGTGTGGTTCATTTCAATCGATGCAACATGTTACCTCTATATATTTCCAGTAAAACTACAACAATACATTGACAATACAACCACAGATCTGCCAGTGGGAGCAAAACACATGTAGCCACTTTAGTGTATCATCCTTTCTACTACAAACTACAACCAAGAATGACATGTATAGTGATATTCCACAGAGGTACCAGACACTAAAGGAACATTTTAAAATCCTTCACCTTGTACTTTGAGTTTGTTTTCTTTCCCTTTTTGTGTGTGCAGCTGGCTTTAAATGACCCTTGAACAGAGTTTCTGTGCCACAACACTGATCCAGAGGAATGTTCAAGTATTCTTGATCACTTCTTTTCTGTCTTTTACATGTTGGCTTCATGCATGCATGTAATGGATTGCTTTCGCTGACCTGGAACCTCCTCAAGGTTCACATCTGCTTGTGAAAATCTGACCACCCTTACTTGTAAGCCAGTGTTGTTGCTGTGTGGATGTGTGCGCACATGTTTGTACCTGTATCTGTCACAACACTAACAATTAACAGGCTAATCTCCACCTGTTTTAGGTTTCCTCTGATGCTGCCTGAAGGGAAAATAACCACAGAATGTATTCCTGTTATCCACACACAAGTTATGTAACCCAATGCGAAAGTAATTCAACGGTATCAACCTCCAGTATGGGAGGACATACATGCATTATGTGAAGAAAAGAGATTGTTTTGGTTGTAAGGGCAATTATCATACCATCCATGCTAATGCAAAGATATGGGCAGCTGCTATGATTTAGACATAACTGTTTGTCTACATGCAGCTATAACATAAATATTAGTGCTGAAATAATTTGTCTTTCTTTTTTGATAGTAGATTAAGTCAAGTACGGCAAACATTTCTTGCTTCCAGCTTCTAAATGTGAAGATTTGCTGTTTTTAAAATTGTTTATCAATGTAAATTATACTATATATTAGGGCTGACCCCCAATAGTCAAAGATTTGATGCTTCGATGGGCGGAGCCTGATTCGACTGTCAGTCTCACAGTCGAAGCTTCGCAGCGAAACAAGGCTCATGCCATTTTGGCAATATCGGGGTGCTCAACGTCTGATTTTACATCCAGTTTTCTCCCAATAAGTTAATATACAGCCTATTACAATATACATTTCAACATTTAATGCTGTAAATAAACATGTAAAAAGAACTTTCAATGAATGTTTTTAAAAGCGCGTAAAAATAAATCCAAAATTGTAACCCTAACCCTGGGTCGTCAGTGCGCATGTGTAGGTGTAGCGTGTGTGTGGTGGCGGAAGAGGATACTCGCTGAAGAGACTGAGCCAGTGTAAGTTGAATGAATAGAGACTGCAGCTCTGCAGCAGCTTCTCAAGATTAAAGCGTAGCTACCGTGTGTACATGTGTGCAAATGTTTACTTGATGCAGTTAAACCAGACGTTTTAAAATATATTGTTAATATATAAATATTTTTTTCTGGCTGTGGGGAGACCACCACACTGATAAAATACATGACTTGAAAATTATCATGAAAACACTAATATGTAGGTGTATCAGCTTTCACTGCAAATTGTTTTTCGTCTGCCTTTGCATTTAATGAGGCCTTCCTGGCTCAGATGAAGAATGAGCAACTTGGAGTGTGTGCACATATTCCCCCCAATCATTGGCAAGCACATCTAAAGCCTCGGGCGAACATCAAACATTTTAAAGGTAGATTAATATGAAGGGCCTGCAGCAATAATGAGGCCTGACCTTGAAGACTTAGGATCTTGCATAATGATTACATAAGCGGCAAAAGCAAAGAAAATCAGGTATTGTATCAACACCACAGTTGATAGTGTAAGGAGAAGTTGAGGTAATTTGTCAGTTTGTGTGTGTGGTTGTATGTGTGTGTGTGGTATTGGCTCAAAGTGACGTGTGAACGGCAGTCTAACCATTGAATAGATCCAAAAATCTGTAAGGGAATGTCTGCTTCAGTTGTGAGTGGCAGACTGGTTTTATATTAGACTTATACTCCTGTTTGCAACACTCAACTATATGCCTGACAACCTCAAGTATTCGGAATGTGTGTTTGTGTGTGTACATTTAAAGTCTGGATACTAACATTGGCTACTAACCTTTTCCCCAATTCTGGAACAATAATTTTTTAAGTTTAAGTTTTTTAAAGTTGTCATAACATTTTTTAAAGTTGTCATAGCGTTTCAACAGTAATAATGACATATTTATCATACTGTTTGGCCTGTTGTCTCTGTTTTGTCCCTTCTGTCTACGCTGTGATGCTATACTGTATACGTGTGAATTGTGGGAAGTGCAACATCACAGCTCCAGTGTGAAGATCCATAAAGATTCAGCTTCTGTTTCATATGAGCTAGTCATTGCTCAGTGAAGAAAGTCTTAAATGACGCTATACGCCGTATAGCCAAGTGACATATCTCATCCTATCAACTTCCAAAGGGATGTAACACAAAGAGGCTGATTCCTCTGTTCACATTGAGGTTAACTTCCCTATCAAGGAAAACAAGGGTGAGGTAGAGTAGAGCATGGGTGGTAACATGCTAGTAATTTGTCCTCATACCTACTTTGCCTTGCAAATTATTGATTTACTTGCAAAGCTTGTTGTTGTCTTTACATCCTGCTCTTTCTCTCTTCTGCACCTTTCTCCATATCCAAGGTTGTAATTTGAGTAAGGGGGTTCCCCACTTTGAAAAAAAGGTCTTCTTACTGACTCCATGATCAACAGACTGCTCTGGTGAAGATTGCTGGGGCTGTATGCAGCCTGACAATCAAAGATTTTCAATTCAACTAACACTTTTTAGTGTTACAATATCTGTCATTAAGTGTCAGGTTTCTAGCTGTTAAATTAAATATTGTTTTAGATGGGGTTACACAACCATTGTTGTAGAAAACAGAATACCATGACGAGAAGTCCATCATGAGCTCTTTGCTAGATTGATACAAATGTATACAAATGAAGGAAATAGAACCCGTGACTTGTGTCCCCCACTTCTGCATCCTTATCCATATCTATAACCCATTGTCCTTTCTCCTCAGCTAATGCGTACATTTCATCTCCCTATTTTGTGTTGGACACGGACACACACACACACACACACACACAAGCTCTGTTCAACTGTATATAAGTCAGTAAATTCTCCTCTTCTCTCTCACCAGACTAGCCAGCTGGGCTAATGAAGTTGGTTAATCATTACTAATCCTGTAGAGAATAGAGCACCTTTAGTGATTGGTGTTAGTGTGATTGGTGTGTGTGTGTGTGTTTGTGTGTGTGTGTACAGATTAGAAGGTGGTGTGGAGATCATGTGCGCTTTACCATAAGTAAGTGGAAAAATGCATTGCCTGCTCCACTTGATCTGATTGTGGCCTGATGGCAGCAGTGGAGACTGAGAGATTCTGAACAATCAGTATTCAGTGCTTGGATGGAAGCACTGGATATAAATAAGTATACAGTTATGGGACAGAATTGTTTAATTCAATGTGCCTCCATTAACACAAATGGACATTCAATACATATCCAGTACGTAGTGTGTCTATGTGTGCACTTTATCTGTCAATCAGTTTAAGTGGTTTTGTAAGTACCCCCATGGGCATTACTTTCCCATCGAACCATTTGTAGTCAGAGCCTCTACTGTGTCGGAACCGTGAGAACGGGATCTCACACACACACACACACACACAAACACACACATTTGCACAGGCATCAGCGAAACCACTCCCAGAAAAATATTGTGCCACTCCATCAATTCTGGAATGTTAAATAGATAGATTCAGAGATTAGAACAGGCATCTGTACCAAAAAGCCGTAACGCATCGGGCCTCAGATGTAAAGTGGGAATGTGAATTATGCGGCCGTGACTTAACCTTCTCCTATTCCCCATAACCATGAAAAGCAAAATCCAACACACCAGGATACTTGCGCTTGATACTTGCTGTCAGGGTTTCTCAGGTTTCCTCCTCATACCAATAACACACACCGCCTATTTTTTGACAATCAAACGTTGAAATATTTCAGTAAGAAGCAAAAAATGTACATGGACAGTCACGCAAAAAACATACCAGAGACCTAGAACACTTTGTTTTAGTACTTCCTGCTGTCCAGACAGACACATGACAGCTTTGATGCTGGAAAGAGGGGAGGAAGCGGAAAAGAAATGTGAACCAAACAACCAAAGATAGAATGTTTCCAAAGGTCTTAGATGTCCCAAAGCAAAGCTGGCAATTCATTTTTAATTCTAAGCAACTCATTTCTGAGTCATTAATCTGTCGTTTTGGTAACAGCTGCCATTTTCTGAACACGTTCTGTACCCTTAAGAGCTTGAAATTTTTCTCTGCTTGTCGAATTTCACGACAAACTTGATTTCACACAGTCTGGCTGTGGATGTTTCAGTTAAAGGGAGGTTTTGCAACCATGGGCTTGGCCTTGACTAAGAAGATTGCACTGATAATGACCATGCAAATAAACTTTACATATAGGATGTGTCTGTACCTTTTCAGGAAGTAGGGTTACAACTGTCACTTGAGGTAAGTCTGACTTCTGGCTGAACCATTTCAGAAGCACATTATTGAATTGGAGTTTGGATGGATGGATGGATGGATTCTTGAATTGTAGTATTACAACAGATTAGAGTGTAAGGGCCTTTACTTAACACCTTAGTTGTTATTTTTCATGGATGTAAGCGTGTGCAAGATTATATGTTGATCCTATTAGGGAATAGTTAGTTTATTTTTCACAGCAGAGGTGAGAACATGAGCTGACAAAAAAACAGCACATTCCCTTGGTGTTCCCTCTATGTGCTTCTTCCACCATATCCATTTAACACAGCGGGATCAGAGTAAAGTCTCCGTAAGAGTCTTTATTTTCCATGTGGGTGCTGGATCATTCCTCCCAGTTAATCCTGTGAGGTAGTTAAATAGCGGGGGATTATAACCTGCTGCTCTGCTCCTCAGAATCCGGATGATGTTGATGATGAAGATGACAGAGTTATGGCAGAGCTGTGGTCACTTTATAAGACACATGGCAGCGTTTACGCACGCAACCTTAAATGCGCACGAGCCACTCACGCAGTCGCATGTGTTTAAGATTACACACGTATGCTACACAGCATGTATGTGCAGAGTAAATCTTGCACATATTCTTCATAGACTAAAGAAGCATGAGCTGCTTGGTGCAAAAACAAAATAAGCAATTGTGTAATTGTACTTGGAAAATATCAACCGCCTAGCAAAATGAAGAATGAAAGGAGAGAAATATTTTGTGCATGGTTTCAGAATGTAGAAAGCTTCTCATAGGTGCTACAGCCACCATGAAAGTGGTAAATGTAAAAATAGTTATGTCTTGTGAGTTTGACAATGTGATTCCTTCACGGTGTCTGATCAAACTTGACCTTTCGGGAAAGCTGCCCCTCTTAGTTGTTGCTGTTATTTTCACATGACGATATGATCAATGTGTTCCACTTTATTCTTTTAACCCCAAACAACTTAAGGGCCCCTTTTTATACCGCAGGGCTCTTCCTGCAGGAGGAGGTGGAGTCTGGACTAACTTTGCAGATGGCTGAACAACTAGAGAGCACTATATTCATGCTGTATACTATATAAATTCACATCATGGTGCTTGCATTTGGCCAAATACTTTTTTCACATATCTTCCACCTCTTTGTTTCTCGATGTTTTTATTCAATCGCCACTGGAAAATTCATATCAAATAAAGGAAACACGTCACAAAAATAAACTTATTAAAGCAGAGAATCGGGCATTTATGTAATGTGTTATAACCAGCATATTGTCTACAGTGTGTAATGTGTGTAAATTATCCACAGAATGAACTAGTGATAGGCTACAACAAAAAAGTTTTCTATTGGACAAATTTGACTAATATGAGCATTTGCAATAAAGGCAAAACCTTAAACTTAAATGATCAGGGATTGCGACCTTTAATACAAAAAAGAACTGCACTTTGCAATGTGACCTCTTAACTTAGTAGTACTTGTAGGGACTTAATTAACATCTTCAACCTACACTTTTAATAACCACAACACATTTACAGGCCATTCTCATCACAAGTCATCCATGTATGTTGGGAAAATCTGGTGGTCAGCAGCTTCTCACAGCCAGGTACACAAAAACTTTTTGGTGCACTGGGATACAAAAGGTGAAAATGAGTAAAAACTGAAAAACATGAGCCTTACATACAATTGAACCAAATAAGACAATACAATGACAGCTGAATTTGGTCAATAACAATGTGATGTTCACCGTTCAAAAACAATGAACCACTGCATAAAAGAGAAAACACTTCAAAAGTCTAAATCACCATCAGCCTTGTTTGAGGCCAGGAAGTTTTAGGCGAGTGTAACTTCCTGAAGACCCACGCCACACCCCTCACTGCCCAGCAATGCTTTGTTCTCTCTGGACAGTGGATGTGACACTGCATGTGTATATGAGTGCATGCATTTGTGCACATGTAACGCAGGTCATAGTTGGGTCAGCTGGTCTATTATTGATTTCCTAGCGGAAAGACTGAACACAGCACTCCAGTGCCGCTGCCCTGCCGAACACATCAACCAACCTTCAACTGACCCGAAACATGTATGTGTGTGTCTGTGTGTGTGTGTGTGTGTGTGTGTGTGTGTGTGTGTGTGTGTGTGAATGTGTGCCAGTAAAAAATGCTATAAATAACTAGGTGTGGAACACACCTAGTTATTTAAACAGAGACTTTAAACAGAGACTGGTAAGTGCTAATGGGGTGTTTAATTAACATGGTAAACTACTTATCGCCTTCCTACCAGCACTGCTCTGTGAAACTAATCAAAACTCAAACAAAGTTTGTTTCTCACTGGGTCTGTCAAGTGTAGGTTTGATTAGTGGTGAGTGTTGGGAAATTAGATCAACAAAGCATGTACCAAGTTTAAGTATGATCCAGCCCTGAAACATGATAACGACAAAACTTACAAAATCATGTACAATTTTCTCCACAGTCCTTTGCTGACACTTTGACAGTGAGTGAAATTAAATGCCTAGAATTATCCCACAAAGTGAGAACAATAAGGGACTGTATCAACATTTTTTGGGGTGGGGAGGGAGACTGAATCTTATTAGACTTTCTAAATAAATCCCTCCCCAGAATGATTTATATAGTCCAAACTGCACTGGAGTGGAATTAGCAATTGCTACCATGGTGGTTTCTGTTAACATTGTTTATGAATAAACAAACACGGTGCACTATTTTCACCATTGGGGGGGGGGTTAACAACCATGGTGAACAATTTCAATGACATCCATTCCTGGCCAATGTGCAAAAATTACTATAAAAATACTTTTTTTATTATAAGATAACAATGTTAACGCAATGAGTGGTGACATGCTGCCATGCAGAAGTTATTTTCAATTATCCACCAGCGCACATGCTGTTAACAGAATTTAGCTTTTTTGTTCATTCTTCTTTTATAATTTTTTTGCCTATTTCTGTTTTTTTATTTATATTTTTGTGGCGCAAGAAGCAAAATCCAATGCCACATCCCTCTTTGAATAGATGTGTGGCAAAAGCAAATAAATGTGAATTGATAACTTTTTCAAGCTTATTGTTTTACATAATAAATACAGTGAGATAATAACAGGTTGAAGTGCAGTAGAGGAATATTATTTGAAATAACTACAAAGTAAATAGCGCGTGTGCCATGATGAAATGGGCGTGTGTATGTGTTTGCGCGTGCACTGTAACAACAGACTTGTTGATCCTCACATTCCAGTGGCAGCCTTGAGAGCGGCTAATCCAGTCTTAGTCAAAGGCCCATTGAACTCCTGGGTCACACTTCTTCTACACACATACTCACGTTGCGTCAGTTGCGTGGACATACACATTAACCCCTTGACGCCTGATTTTATTTACAATAAAAAAATAAAAAAACTTATTTCTGTTTTCATTTTCTTTCAAGCTAATGTTAAATTAAATGGAAAATTGTTAATTTGTCTATAAAACATAGAAAAGATATAAATTCAGGTATGATGCTTGCAAAATATTCCCAGGTACATATCGAATATGCACAAACAGACATTGGGGGAATACATACGCTATCCCAGCTGCAGTCTGAAAGGAAGGTGTGATGCAAATTCGCGACAATTGGCGTTAAGGGGTTAAATAGTTTTGTCCTGAGTACAAATATGTGCATACCAGACACATGAATGCACACACCCGCTACAAGTATAAACTGTGTGTAAGCTTGTACACAATGCCCCAAAATATGTGTGTTATTCCTGTCACAAAAAATAGGTGTTATTCCTGGCATCATCTGTGTTATTCCTTGTCTGGAATATTTCTTTCATCGAGGCTTCCTGAGATGTCACCTTACTGGAAATTTGACTTATAGCTTCCTGTCTGTCAAATCATCTGTCTCTATCTGTCTAGCATGGATTTTATCATTCCATCTGTCTGCTGCCCATGCTTTCAAATGATCAATGGAGCAAACACCTTCGGGCAGGTCACGTACACATCACATTATCTCTGACAGCAACACACTCTATCAGGACACTGACTGACAATGAGGCAGTTTATTTAAAACAACATATTACTTTTCACCTTAAATCTACTTGGTCACACTAATAACTTGAACTGCCTTGAGAACCTTGAAACACTGTGTTGAAGTGATACAGTACATCCAGAAGTGGGAAGTGGAGCCATGTTGTAAACAAAATATGCTGGCTTTATTCAGACAAAACGAAACAATTTTAACTTATTTTCCAAAAGGAAAAGTCACTATTGTTTATATGTGAAGACATCAAAGATTACAGCTGAAAAGTTGGAAAGGTGAAATTAGAAGAGAGGGTAATGGATGTCATGAATAATGGAGAAACGATGACAAATTACACGCACTGCTGCACTGGAAAAACTTCATGGAAGCTGTAGTTTTTCAAAGGCTTCATCTCAGAATATGGAATGAAACCCTTGGAAGAGGTTTTACTTTTTTTTTATAAAGACCAATGAAAGCAACCTGGAATTGCATTGAATGACTGAAGCTAGTGGAACAGCAGATAGCCCAGATATGATGTAAGTAGGGATAGGACCTCTATCATGTGAATGACAATTGGATGATCTTCCTGTCTACTGTATGTCTATCTCATGAATTCTTCTACTGTAAGGTCATACACTATGTGGCACAGATTGGTACATGAGCATTCTCTTACAAAAACACATGAGGCAGTAAAACAGATGACTTCATGCTTGATGCCGGCCTGACATTTTTGACTTTTGAAAAACGTTCCTGGAAATGTCTAACCCCTAGTAAATGGGATGGGTCATTTCCTATAAATCTCACTGGAGCCTCAAGTCTGCAAGCATTCTTATTCCTCTTAAGACTGCAATAAGGTGAGTCTGTGAGGGTCCTCAGTCGTCCAGATCATAGTTCTGACTGACTGGTAGGGAAAAACGAAGGGGCAAAGGTTTCTCCCTACCAGTCAGTCAGAACTGAAGAAGCCTCTTGAATGAGGGACCAAGTATCTTCAATCAAGTCCAGTTGCCCTTGATTTTAACCTTCCTTGGATATTCTACTGATATTTAACAACTTTGGCTAATTTTGACATAACTGTGTTGCTAAGGTTAGAGCAACAGCTGTCTGAGGTATTGAAATATGAGCAGGGATTTCTCCACTGGACAGCACAATCTTATTATTTGAGCATCTAGTTCTGCTTTGTGTGCTTGACTAAGGCGTATGTGTGCATCCATGTGTGGCCGTGCAGGTTGAGTGCAAACATCAGTGTCTCTTAATGCCCAGGATGGTAGCCTTGACCAGATCTGTCTTGATTCCAGTTCACTACGCCGTTTTGCAGCACAGGCAAATCAGTGAGAAGATGCTGTTATGGTCCTTTAAAATTCCCAAACTATGATGTAATAATTCTGCACTTTACACTACTTACTACTTTTGATGGTGCTTGACATCATTGCTTTCACATAGCCAGGAAACATGCCTAACCTTTTCTTGAACCTACTGAACAACCCCCTAAACTTTCCCCAGAAGAAAATGAAGAAACCAGGGCAAGAGCTTCAGCTGTAAATAAAACTCCTTAAAACATCTAGAGCACATATTTTGCTCAGGCCCAGACAAAGACTCCTGCCTCTGGTAGCACATCTCCCCAGCAAACAGTAGATCAGATCTTGCCAGAACCTTCTCTTCTGCCTTTCCTCCGCTCTGCTTTCTCCTCAGCCTTCGACCATCTCCATAAAAAGACAAGTCTTGGGGAGGGCGGGCTTCTCTTTCGCTGTTGATAATAAAACAAGTGCCTTTCCCTGACAGGGTCTAGCATGAAATACGAGGGACGGACGGTTTGTCATGACGAGCCAGAAGTGACGGCTGTGGAACGTGAAGAGGCAGTTTTCGACTTAGTTTCTCTTTCCCTGCCATGCTGGAACGGTGCTGTATGCAATATCGGAGCAGGAATCCCTTTAAGTGAGAGGTTAACGGATGTAGAGGAACGTGTGTCACAACACTTGACATGCGTGGTAAGAGGTTAACAAGCCCTGAGCAAAGCAGTCATAAGACAACTGACCTGAAGAACTTCTGAAGAGAGATTTGTTCTTTAAAACAGGACTGACAGGCTTTTGTAATTAAACCCCAAATTTACAAATAAATTTAGCGTCTGTGTGCATTCCTAGTTAACTGCACTTCTGCAAACAAAATGTCCACACCTGCTAAGTTTTCCGTCTGGGTTAGAGTGTGCTTAGCAAAACTTGTGATCAATGTAAATAAAAGCACTTTGTCTAAGAAGCCGCATGGATGGTTGATGCTCTCTGCCACACACACACACACACACACACACACACACACACACACACACACGCATGCATGCAGGAGCACAACTGTTCATTACACTAGAGCACCAAGGATGGACAAAACAAACTTATGGATAAGGATAAAAAAGATCAATATACATTTATTAATTCATCCATTCTGCAAAACCTCCCTTCAGTTTGCCATATGGCTGACTTTTTCTGCCAGAGCTGTTTGTACTGGGAGTGTCACGGGAGTAAAACAAACACACCTACTGCCACAGTCACACATTAGCAGCCTCACCTGTTTAGCTGAGAGGACAGTGTGTCACAAAATGTTTGCTCTCAGAATTATGGAGTAAAAGAGGTGGAGGAGGAGGAGGAGGAGGAGGAAAAAGAAGGGTTTGGTGTTTCTGAAAGGTCAAATGTCTGCACAGAGGAGAACAATTGGAGGCAAAATTGGGGATTTGGCGCTTGTCTAAACAGGTAGCTGCATGCTGACAAGGGTCACATTTTCTATTTGGTCAGTGGCGAGAAACAAACAGAGAGAGAGAGAGAGAGAGAGAGAGAGAGAGAGGGACAGAGTCAAAAATGAAACAAACAACAGGAAAGGAGGATAATCAATCATTTGATCAATACTTCCTTTGTGTTGCTCTGTGTCTAGCTTTTTACTCCTCAGTGTCAGCCACCACAACGGCCCATTTTTCAATCCAGTAGAGGCTGAGCTGATTAAAAAAATCAATTGCAAATAGTTTACAAGCTCTTTTCAATGATCTTCTTCAGACTGAACCTTTAGTCATTTCAGCTGTAAATGAACAAAAAGGCATTGGATATTCAAATAAATCCTTCATATGAATGAATACAGTGTACAGAAGTTGCAACAGTTTGCCAAACACTAAACACAAAACAAGAATTCAAGACAAAGACAATCATTATTTGACTGTTGGCAAGAGCCCTGGCACTGGCTGGTACGTCAGGATTAGCTAATTTATTTCTCTGTTGTCATTATGTGACATCCAGTCCGCATATTACAACAGTACACACAGCGTACAACTCAGCTATGGTTAAGAAAATTGATCAGCAGGTAAAAACTATTGTTGTTATTAAGTTGCTGATGCAGCTCATGCTGTATGAGTCTGAATTAGCACTGAAAATATTCAGTGCTAATTCAGAACAGGCCCTTCAGAAATGACACACATGAGCCATATGACAGTGAGATCTGCAATATTCACTTGCCGTGGACAAATCCGACAGAATCAGGTTAAATAAACTACCTTGTTTAAAGCGTTAAATGTGATTTGTGTCTCTTTGGATCAACTGACAATCTCCTGATGTGGCATACATGACTTTCCAGTCTGAACTAATGTTATGATTCCTGATTTGTTCATAAATGAGTTAATAGCTCGTCTGCTGAAGCTAAATCAATCTACTGGGTCGAACAGTTTAGTTATTCAAATGAAACAGACAGCATTGGTTCTTGTGTTTTATTCGTGTGTGTGTGTGTGTGTGTGTGTGCGTGTTGGTGGCCACAGAAACCATTGAGTTAAGTACACACTGGCCTGAATCTTGTATGTTAAAGGTAGAAATTAAGAATTAGATTGCTGATTCAAATTGTTTGGTTCAGTTGGCTCTATGTATAGCAATGCTGGTTGGTCAGCAACTTGGGTCCAGACTCATTTATCGCACTAACTATACAATCAATGCAAATTTTGAACAGACATTAATATTCCCCAGAGGATGAATCCTACTGACATTTGTGATCCACTGACTTTTCATCTAGTGCCACCATGAGGTTGACTCTTATGGTTTTTCAGTGAACATCTCTGGAGTTACCTAATGACTTTGGTCTCACACTAACATTATTATGTGTCTGCAGATGCTCATTCTTTAACAGAGAACTACATGGGCAAGATAGATTACTATCTTGCCCATTGGTTGACATTGGTTGACATAACTTTGAAGCCATCTCAGCCTGGTATTTTAATAGGATAAATACTAAATAAACCATTATATTAGGAATGACTTGTTCCTCTTGACAATTTCATCACCGTTGCGTGCGATGAGTCTTGCTTATGTTGACTAAAAAGGCTGCCTGTGTGTATCACTCTTAAAATCCTTGTAATATCATGCAAATCTGCAATACTGCAAAACAAATTCCTTCCAAGACAGAAGCCGAGCAATCAATCCAGACTGCTATATGTTATCTCTAAAGTTATTCCATTAGCACGCGTCACTACAAGTGGAATAAATGCACAGCTGCCTCAAGGGGGGATTAAACGTTTACGCACCGGCAAACGTGAGGTGCTGTTACACATTTCTCTCGCTCTTGCTACCTGGCTCTAGCTCTCTGTCTTCTTCCATCCCTGTGTCTCTAGTCTGGTAACCTAAAATCTGAAATATTTATCTGCCTTGGCAGGAATGACAAAAGCCTGTATTTTTTGTCAAAACCAGCTTGAAGGGGCATAATCCTTCATTAACACAAATGCATTTTTCTTTGGAACTGCTTCTTTATCATATTATCTATATATATATATATATATATATATATGTGTGTGTGTGTGTGTGTGTGTGTATATATATATATATATAAACTCCATTCTTGTACCAAGTTCAACTAAGTGTTTTATGAGACGGCAATGAGCAGCCTGGCTGAAAGTCCACACCTATTTGATTGCGATGCACTGTCAGGACATAACTCCCATGCTTTTACCTACTGCTTTTTGTAATAAAGTGGTGGTTTAAGGTTTCCTGAAGAAAGGTTTAATATATTTACAATCAATAACTGTGTCTGTCTAAATGAATTTCTTACCTTTTAAAGCCTCCACAAATAGATTACTGTCCTCAAGTGTTTAGAGACATTTTCCAATGCAAACTATAGTTATTTTTACAGTTTGGCAAAGTCAAAGTGTGCACTCCATACTTACTTTGCTGGATTACTAGATTTTTACAGCTTCCTCATGAAATGTAGAGCATCAACAGAAAGTCTGCAGACGTCATCATATGCCGTCTGGACACCCACATACCCATAGTGTGTCCTCATGCACAGGCTAGGCTGGGAAAGAGGACTGTAACACTGTCTCAAGGCCAAAAAGGAAAATATATTCAAAATGAAAAAAAAGCATACAGGTCCCTCAATAACTAAAAATGGCATTAGCCATCACCCACGCTCTCGAGTTACAGTCAATTGACATATTGGCTCAAATGTTCAAAACAGATCTTACATATTCTCCTTTTAAGCCCTATAATAGGTTGCCATTCAAGATTTATGATTTAAAGCTTAACCATTTTTTTAAATCATCCTGAGCTGTTTAATCCTGCCATAACACCGAATACTGATTAGCCATGCCACTAACTCAGATAATTGATTTCGAGCTGAAACGACAAGTCGATTCATCGATTCAGAAAATAAGCAACTATTTAGATCACTGATGAATCGTTTCCATTTCCATTTATTCATTTAGCTGACGCTTTTAGCCAAAGTGACTTTTATTCATTTAGCTGACGCTTTTAGCCAAAGTGACTTTTATTCATTTAGCTGACGCTTTTAGCCAAAGTGACTTACAGTTACTATTTATTTCAGAGGTTGCACGCCTCTAGGGGATCAACTAGGGGTTATTGTCTTGCTCAGGGACACATTGGTGCTCAGGGACACATTGGTGTCTCACAGTGGATTCGAACGTAAGTCTCTCACACCAAAGGCAAGTGTCTTATCCACTGCTCCATCACTACCCCTTTCCGTCATTTTTCAAGCAAAAATACCTAAGATTCACTGGTTTTCATGTGAATATTTGCTGGTTTTCTTAGTCTTTAGATTTAAACTGAATATCCTTAAGAAACCTACCCTTGACACTGCTGACATCCGAAACTACAGCCCAGTATCTCTTCTTTAAATCCTTTCTAAAACCCTGGAATGCACCACCTCTTACAAACTGTCCTACTATTTCTCACAAAAAAAAATTGTTGACCCTCATCAGTCAGGCTTCAAAACTCCACACACACTCCACTGAGACAGCCCTGCTCGCGGTGATAGAGTCCCTCAGTACTGCCAGAACCTCGTCTCTCTCATCTGTTCTCTTTCCCCTTGACCTGTCTGCTGCATTCAACACCGTGAACCACCAGATCTCACACTCTTGCTGAACCTGGAATCGCAGACTCTGCACTATCCTGGGTCACATCCTACCTGAAGAATCGCACCTATTAGGTCAGATGGAATGGCTCTTAGTCCAAACCCTGCTCTCTTGACACACATGTCCCCCAAGGCTCAGTACTAAGACCACTCATGTTCTCCCTATATACTAGATCTCTAGGCTCTGTAATCACACAGCTTCTCCTATCACTATTATGTGGAGGACACTCAACAATTCCTCTCTTTCCCCACCTCAGATAACACCCTGATTGCAACACGCATCTCAAAATGTCTGACCATCATCAGCACTTGGATGACTGCGCATCACCTGAAAGTTAACCTTGACAAGACTCCTCCTCGTGCCTGGGAAAGACTGCCCTCACTTGGGTTTACTTGTCACTGTTGAGGTTTACTATAGAACCTTAGCGTAGTACTAGACCATCAACTGTGCTGCACTGCTAACATCACTGCAGAGGTCCAATCTACAGAATTGCTTTCACAACATCTGCAGAATCTGGTCCTTCCTCACCAGGGAATCAGTACAGCTCTTGGTCTAAATACTAATCACCCTCATTGACTACTGCCACTCGCTAGACTACCTGCCTCAATGATCAAACCTTCCTATTGACATCCTTACTCTACTGACAGCGATCTTTAGCTTTTTCACTTTCTTCTGACATAAGTAACTTTGGACAAAAGCACCTGCTAAATGACTGGTCAGAGAGAATCGTCACTATTCACTGCATCATCATTGCACGCGCCAGACAGAGGCCAGCAACAGAAAGTTTTATATTTTACAGTTTTTGTATGTAATTTCATCACTAAATCCACTTCTGAGAAGTTTTGAGGTGATAAATCAACTGTGTAGATTTCGAATATGAACAGTCTTACGAAAAGTGATGGTGGAACAAAAATGTGCTTTTCGGAGTTGAGGAGCTCCGCAAGTGGCGGCGGGGGAAGCCAGCGCCAACCCGCGGGAGGAGCTCCCGAGGCCGGCCAGCCGCCCGCTCACAGAGCCCTCTGCTCCCACCATCACACAGACCGCTGCAGCAACAACGAAACAAACAAACAAGGAAAACACAGCTGTAAGGTTTTCATACCGCTTATCTGTCTTTACATTCTGAGTAAGGTTGAAATTTTTTAACTTAGAGAAAGAGAAAGCTGTATGTGGATTGCTGGTGTGTGTGTCGCATTGAACATCGCAGCGGGTTGTGTGTGGCGTCGCTATGATGACCAGCTACACTGAGGTATACTATCTCTGGGTACTATCTGCAATGGAAAACGGAGCAGAGCCAAACCGAATTGAGTAGAGTCAAGTCTAGGAGAGTTTAACTGGTACTGGTAATGGAAAAGCGCTAATTGTCAGCTGATCTACTGATTATCTTCTCAATTAATTGTTTAGTGTAATAAAATGCCAGAAAATAGCAAAAAATGTCCATCACATTTTCCCAAACTAAAAGAGGAGTCTTCAGATTCCTGGTGTCTATCTGACCAACAGTCCAAAACACCAAAAACATAATATAAAACTAATAAAACAAGCAATTATTCACGGTTAACAGACTTAAAGTAAGGAATTTCTGGCATCATTTGTTAAAATAAATTACTTTAAAGAGTATATCGATTACCAAAATAATAAATTTTCTATCGATTGACTAATTGATTAAGTATCCTCCCAATTGTTCTTAACTAGAATACCTCCACAGGGAGGCATCCAGTAGGAACCACAACCTTCCTACAATAGGCTCTTCAACCTGACCATAAGGGTTAACCTAGACATCCAGCAAAGGAGTCCAGATCCTTTGCTAGAAGTCCAGATCAGCTCACCCATGCCAAATAAGTATGATTTCTAACATGTATTTATTTGGTTCACAAAAGAAGGCCAGAATTTCAATAAACAAATAAGAGCCCAGATACATCCAATTTCATTTACTCTAAAAAGATGTGCTGTTGTGGAGACCAATTTTGAGACCAAACCTCATCAGCCTGTGTTGGATGAATTTTAGACACCATTACTGTGGGCCATGTGGCTTTCACACCACATAGCCACGCTACAAAGCACAAATCCAGACCACAACGTGCTGCCAAGCGAGCCAAAGAAAATTGTATTGTTTTCCAATCAATGCTCATGGCTTTATGAGGGCTTCCAGCCACAGAAACATTGCTCATAAAAAGGAGACAGACCGCTGGAGCAGTCAGCAGAGGATTCCTCACCAGAGAGGAGGAGAAGGGGGGACAGATGGAAAGAGCGGATGATAAAATACTAGCATGTGTGCAAGTTTAAATCTTTGTCCACTGCACAAACAAACTTGATACCGACATTTGAATTAACCTGTTCTGCAAGCAACCTGAAAAAGATTTGAGCTCCAGAATGCTGAGGCTTTCATTTTGAAGGTGCAGTTCTCATCAATGTCGTCATTGGTCCTCATGGCCTTGACCTGTATCTGTTTGTTTTGCCCCCATCTGGCCATTGAGGTTTGTAGTGTGGAGTGTCAACACAACACCTCCGTTCTCTAACAGCGCTCCACTGCAGGTTTCTTCAGGTGTCTTTACTGAGCTGTTTTCAGAGCAAAAGTCTCCTCTTTAAACCAGGAAATGTGTGTGGTCTTTTATGCCTGCATATGCAAGTGCTCTCTACACCACATGTCACTTAAAACGTTCCATCACAGGAAGTTTTTGCATGTTGAGGCCCCTTTGCTCTGCTCAATTTCACATTTTCATCTTTACAGGCTTTTGATGTGTTAAAGTCATATTTTTCTTTTGCATTTCTTAAAATTCGTGGAAGATTAGAGTTAGAAAGAGGTTGTGATGATTGTTCACTAAAAATACAGAAAATAGATATTATGCAATGGTACCTTTCATGCAATATCTGTTATGCAGGGCGACAGAGGCTTGAAATTCTATATGCAAAACTGTCTTAAAAGTCATCTTCACGCAGGAAATCATCTGTTTCTCTCTGTTCTTCACCCAAGCACACACGTACACATTAGATGTGCACGCGCGCACGCTCTCTCAGACAACTCAAATATAAGATCTCGAACCTCATCAGCAAACGTCCGACTAATTATAATTGAGATATCGCCAATAAACCGAGTACTTACAAGATAGGAATTTTGCCTGTCGAAGAACACGGAGTCTCCCATGGTCCCGAATAAGTATCCACATATAGTAAACACCCAAAAATGTAGATGCAACAAATGATATCCTGCTGAAAATAAGTCCAAAACAGTGTGTGAATGCGCGTCGGAGCAGAGCGTAGAAAAAAAAAGTCTTCACGAATCACTTGTATCTCCCTTCTCTGCATTAAAGACTTGGACGTTTTTTGTTACTACAGGTGACCAAGGAGCCTGCTTTTAAGAGCTGATGTCTTTACAACTGTCTGAAACGCGTGCCAGAAAACCATCTGTGCCAGAAAGGACACCATAGTGCGTAATGCGTAACGGATCCATACTGCGCGCTCCGTGGACTCTGGTGAAGACAGATGCTGAACTCAAGCGAGTGGAGGGAGAGAGACTACTGTCAAGTCAACAACAGCACGAATTAATACTTCCGGTAAAGATTTTCAAAATAGAATCAGCATTTATTGATTATACATCGGGGTTGTATTTTACACAAGTATCAAAAAGAAGGATGCAACTACGTGTTATAAATGTCTTGGCACAGACGTGTTTATATATGTATATTGAGAAATAATGTTTGATATAAAGGAAAATCACCTATTTCTTGTAAATGATTATAAAGTCAAGAGTGACAGTATATGGCTTGTCTCCTTGCACATTGGAAAAGTAACCATAAACTTAACAAATATAATAATAATAATAACAATAATAATAATAATAATGAGACATTTTATTTATAGTGCTTTTTAAGATGATAAAAATGCTTTACACAAGAAATTAGTAAAATCTAATAGTAAAAGCACAACACACACAGGACAGTAAATCAAAATAAATCTTATCTTATAAATCTTATACTCCTTTATGCAAGGAGACCTATTTGTACATCTCAGCCCTACTTTTACTTGTTTACTATATGTATTATGCATCTATTGCATTTAGCTACAGAAAAAAGCAATAAGGTTTTTGTGACACTGAAAACAAACAAGGCAGAGGGGGAGGGGCGGGGCACTAAAGGAGGAGAGCTAGCAGTGGAAGACGCTTAAGATTATCAGCAACGGGGCTGTTCAAATGTTTTCATGTCAGTGACCCACAAATGAAGCTCCACAGTTGATAATATTTCATTTGTAACTTCAAATTAATGACAACATAAATCAATGAAAACACCATTCATGTGGTATATTTCATGTTCCATATAGGGATTTCTAATCGTTTTTCTTTTATGAATCTCATGCAAGCAGAGTAATAACCACCATTCTCACTGGAAATATCAAGAAATGCATCATGGTCAAGCTAAAAACAAAGCCATTTGTCTTAGCTTCAGGGAAGTTGATAATTTGGTATGATATGATATGAGTTTTTTTTGCAACTGTGACAAAAAGCTTGCTGAAGGCCTAAAATGTAGAAAATAAATCACAGCAGGG
>NW_024042560.1:0-36295 GCF_014851395.1 Micropterus salmoides | reverse complement strand
CTGGGCTCAACTGGGCTGGAAAGAAGCTAAAGGACCAGACAAAACAAAAAAAAGCTTTTAAAGAGATGGTGCTCTGCAGGTGCATGTTTGGTGAGTCAGTCTGTTTAAATATTAATGTTGTGTTTTCAGTTAATGTTATGTCTATTGTGGATAGTCTAGATAAAGAAGTGAAAGGTACAGTGTATAAAATTTTGGGGGATCTATTAGTAGAAATGGAATATCATATTCATAATTATGTCATTAGTGTTAGTCACCTGTAACTACAAATAGTTTAGATATATTTCACCTTCAGCAAAACTTTCCCCCAATTATAGGGGTGGGAATCTCTGGGCAGCTCACGATTCGATTATGATTCAGAAGGCTTCGATGCGATTATAAAACGATTTTCGATGCATCTTGATGCTTGATGATAATTTTTTTTTATACAGGATCTCTGGATATTTACTAAGCATTTAATTTGCGAATTAAAATCCAAAAGAAACATGAGCTTAAAAGGATTAGTTTGCATCCCTAATTTACTTCATTAACCTCAGCTCCATGGTCCCTCATTTCTTTAACAACCAGCTGTCAGATTCCTCTGAAAACTGAAATGTAATTATCAGGATGTAACGTTACAGTATGTGTACAGGACAGAGCTGCACCCGTTAAGTCTATGCTTGTACCTTGTACGACCCTTGACAAGTAGGTAAGTTAGTAATGACATACAGCTGAGCTAATTAACATTACTTCCTTACTAATTTAGCTAACGCTACATAACAAAAAACGTGCTGTACAGGTAGATTAGCGCTGACAACAGCCTTCACTTTTCCAGCAGTTGGGGAAACTACAGACTTTTATTAACAGACACACTGTGACCTACACTGCACGTTTACTACAAGACAGAAACTTACTACTAATATTTTTCACCGTCATGTTCTACCGCTTTCTTTCTCTCATTCGCTCAGCGTCACACACAGGATAGGCAGGGGGCTGCCAAGCGTAGAGTGTCACCATGCTCTCACAGTGTGCGAGTTAAAATCATTACTTGCGCACTGATATTAATGATTGTGTGACATTTTAGTAGAGTGGTATTCATTCTGCAGCGGTGGTTTGCCAAATACAGGAGGAAGTAGTGATATGCGGATCGATAAAGTATCAATATTTCTGATTCCAACATTTCCTGCTCTAGGATCGATACTCATACAAAAGGATCGATATCTAAACTCAGTCATTTGGAGTGAGTGTGTGTTTTATCATAAGTATCTTACTGTTACCAGGATGGTCTAATTATACTCATAGGAACTATAGGAACTACTTTTCCCTCCGCCTGTCAAAGTCATGCTTGCGCTGACAGAGCTTCTTTGAAGTGAGCCGCTGCAGCCTTTTACATTTCCCGCGACTGAATACTGACTCTGACTGACTGACTGTAGAAACAGTCATGTCTGGCTGTATTTTAGCTGTGAAGGTAATAATGACGCTGTGTGTGATGTGTGTGCAAAGACAGTGAAATACACCGCAAACTTCACTTAACACCTGAGATTAAGTCAAAATAATAATATGATGATGTTATGAAGCGGCAGTTCAGGATATTTTTATTATAATTAAAAAATATGACAGTAGTTTGATGTCTTGTCATTATGCAGCTATTATTTTGAATTGGTAAGCCTACTCTTTATTTCCTTCATCTATACAGAAACGGGAGGGGGAGGTCACATTAAACTAGGAATAAAATATGTAAATATTATGGGTGTTGGCAGTACCAGCCTATTAAGTGGTATCGCACATCACTATTATGTGCATGCCACAGACGGTCCGGGCACTGCACTTCCGCAAGTTCCGCTTAATTCATTTGGTCAAAATTACATTATCAATTTTTGGACGTTTTGTAATAAGTTGGAAACTTCCACGTCCGCATTGCAATGCATCTAAGAATTGTTTTTTTGCCCACCCCTACCAAATAACACCCAACTTGCTTTGCAATGTCTGATTGCTATGTCTGTGCCTTTACCATTAGGCTACACAAGCTCTGTCTACAGTGCCTACCTCAACCCAACTCATCAATGAAACACCAGAGCAGGAGTAAAGCTAAAAAAAAATGTTTTTACATAAATAAAGTTTCTTTTCTTAACAGATGTAAATTGTCTGTTGTCATTTATATTAGATTAAGCCTAATGTTTAGGTTAGCCTATTTCATAACATTATGGCTGACATATTTTTCACCTATTTTCAAGTAGTCTATTTTGTGTTTTTAATATCAGTTGAAATAACATTAAGTCACATGATTTTTAGTTAGGCTATCTTTTCAACGTCGTTTCAGTAGTAATATTGGAGTTGTGGTGGCAACCCGGCCGACGGTGAGTGTCCTGGTTTTTCTCCTTTTTTGCCTGTGATTCTGTTATCCCTGTTTTTTTCTCTGTTCTCTGCCTGCCTCCTTGTGTCTCCTCCCCGCGTGCGCTCTCTCTCTCTCTCCCTCCGCTCCTGAGCCCAGCCAACGACCCGCACCTGCATCTCGTCAGCCTCCTCCTCTGCCTGCCACACCTGCCAGCAATCTACCTCATCCCTGCCTGCATATCTACCGCGGTTCTCCACTCCATCGCTGCTTGATCGTCGTTGCTCCTTACCCGGTGCCACTGATCTTTTTCCCTGTTCTTGGTTTTCCCTGAGTCACTAACCCGGTTTGTCTGTCTGTCTCTCCCCAGGTTCACTCACCCTCATCCTCAGTCAAGTCAGCTGGGCTCGCTCACCTGCCCTCTCCCCTTGGGCTTCCCCCACGGCGTCCTCCCGGCTCTCCCTCGTGCCTTCCTAGTCAGCCTGCCACCACACTCCTCCACCAACCCCCTGATCAGTTCTCCCGTGCATCCTCTGTTCCACGGCCCCCAGTGTCCCTCAGCTCTCTGGTCTCAGTCTCCTCGGTTCCCCGTGCCTGCATTTCCCTGGCATCCACCTCTCCCTGAACTCCAGTCCCTTAACCCCTTCTTTCCCCTAATAAAAGCTGTTAATCCCCAGAGTTGCGTTTGGGTCCACTCTGTCCCCACACCATAACAATTGTTTGAAATACCATTTAAAGTCACGTTAATTTATAGTTGTGATTTTAACATTATTTTAATATTAAACCAGGGTGCAAAATTATGGTGAATCAACATCAGAGTCTTCAATAGTAATAATGGCTGAAAAAACATTGAAATCACGTTTATTGCTAGTTGTTTCAATAGTAATACTGGTTGAAATACCATTGAAGTCACGTTGATTGTTAGTTAGGCTTTGATTTCAACGTTGTTTCAATAGTAATATTGGTTGAAACAACATTGAAGTCACATTGATTTTTAGTTAGCTATGATTTCAACATTGTTTCAATATTAAAAAATGGTGCAAAATGATGATAAATCAACATCAGAGTCTGATGTTGATTCAATTAAATTAGCGTTGAGAGCAGAATGCTGATTCAACATAGTTTCAATAATGTTTGCTATCTGGGAACGGACAATTTAATCAGTTAAAAAATACAAGTTTATTTATGGAATAAAAAAAATTATTCACTACTCCTGTTCTGCTCTGTCCACCCATCAGATCTGGAGCATAGGAAGCCATTTTTGTGCTGCCTGGGCAAAGTCAAAGACTTCTGTCCCCATTGGTTCAGTCAGGACATCTATAACAGAAAATATACAAACAAAACAACTTTCAGTAGTGAAAAGGATGTGAAGATGAACAATGTCAGTCGGGCTGAATTGGCGCTATATTATATATATAAGTTAACTTACTTGAATTCACTAATGTTACCAATTTGCCAGTTTATTGAAGATGTAGACTGCTTGGCTGTGGTGGAATCCATTGATGTTTATAGTTTAATATTATTTAAATTGTCAAACATTAAATGCAGTCATAGATTGAATCTGGAGGCTGAAACTTGTAGAAGACTGACAGATGTATCAAGTTAGCTGGCTTATTTAAAGTTAAATGACAGGGGCATTAGCTAAGATCAGTTACGAGCATGAGAAAGGTGTGCATATATTTCGCAAAGCAGTCAAAATCTGAGAAAAGATAAATTACAGTTTTTAACATAATTTACAGTCCTGTACAGGATATTATCTTCTGGTGATAAAGTTAGCATTTATACTAGAGAAGTAACTTATCCTAATACGATGGAGCTTGGATATTGTGCTATTTGTCAGTATAAAATGGTATTGAAACACTTGTATATAGTCTATGACTGCATATAATGTTAGACAATGTCAATAAATGATAAATGTCTACAAATTTGGTACAATTAAACATTAGATAAATAAATATGTGCTTACCTGATGTGGACTTGTGAGATGTGTGGGGTTCAGGAACGTTGATCCACCAAGCGATGGTCTCCCGGTCAATAATGCTGCATTGACTTTTCAATCATATAGTATTTTCCGGTCAACTATAAATCCATGGCTTTTATCACGTCATTTCCCGGTCAACTATAAATAGATGATTTTTCAATCATGTTTCCCTGTCAACTATAATTCAATGTTATCCAACGAAGGTTAAAATCAAGGGCAACTGGACTTGGTTGAAGATACTGGAAGACGTTTCGTCCCTCATCCAAAGGACTTCTTCAGTTCTGACTGACTGGCAGTTGACTATAATTCAATGATTTCTCAATCATATTTCCCGGTCAACTATAAATCCATGGCTTTTCAATCCTGTTTCATGGTCAACTATAATTCAATGACTTTTCAATCATGTTTCCCGGTCAACTATAATTCAATGACTTTTCAATCATGTTTCCCGGTCAACTATAAATCAATGGCTTTTCAATATCATGTCATTTCTGGTCAACTATAAATAGATGATTTTTCAACATTGTTGTTGTTACCCAATCAACTACAAATCAATGCTTAATCAAGTATAATCGGGGCAACTATAAATCAATATTATTCCAATGTCACGCTCATACATGGTCGTTTTTCATCAGTACTGCAATATTGATTCAACATTTATTTAGGGTTGAGATTTCAATCTCAACCATTCTGATGATTCAGATGGAAAATCAATATTTATTCAATGTAGTCTTGCTATCTGGGCAGTGTCTTCCAAAGTAATCGGAGGATCACACATTAACTTTTCCTCCTGGCTAATTGGATTTACATTGTACCCAAACTTGGTGTTATATAAAGTTGAATACTATTTATAATTTAAGCTGCAAGCAGTGTTGGGCGGACCTTTGCATGTGTGCACGTGCATTTAACTATACACCATCAACAACAGTCCAGGATTTATTTAATCTCAATTGGAAACTAAAGAAAAGAAAATACTTGGGAGTTAATATCACTAAAGAGTTATCTAAATTATACGAAGCAAACTACAACAAGATAAATAAGGAGACACAAAAAGACATTGATGACATTGAAAGATCTAATCTGCCACTAGATTTTTGAATTATGGTTTGGAATGATTAAAAGACAGGATAAAGAAAGATGCATATCTACTAAAGTGGATAGCATTTGATAGTAATTTCAAGCCATCTTGATATGATAAGGGTTTTAAACAGTGGGTCACCAAGGGAATCACGGCATGGTGCACGTTAGGGAAGGATGGAGAACTGGAGTGTTTCCAGAATATGAAGGAAAAATATGATCTAGGCAAACATGAATTCTGTAGGTACTACTAAGGGTCTACTATAAGAAAGAAATTAAAAGAGACCCCTCCATCGAAGTAGACAGTGTGATTCAAACTATGATTGATTTGTACAAAGATACTGAAACTAGAATTATATCCACACTATACCAAGCACTGATGGCAAATAAGCATTCAACCAAATATGTATAAGAAAAATGGGAAAAAACGCAACACAAACATTTTAGATAATCATTGGCAAAATATGTGGAATATACAGTACATATTATATTACACCCTAGGTTAAGAGTAATTACTCAAACATAAATCTTCCATGCTGGAGAGATTGTGGAGCATTAGAAGTGGACCACACACATATATTCTGGAAATGTCTACAAATTCTACCGTTATGGAAATTGACACATTTTGAAGCTATACAGAAAATATTGGGATATGATCTAGCTATGACTTACATGGTATTCTATTTTTGTAACTTCACTGAGGGAAATGTTCAAAAGAAAGATAGGTACCTGCTCAAAACATTGCTAATAGCTAGCAAAAAGCTATTACCAAGAAATGGCTGTAGGTGGAACCTCCTACTCAAGAACAATGGACAGAGATAGTAGAGGAAATATACATAATGGAAAAACTGGCATCATTTAAGAATGCAAGAGACACAACTGGTTGGAAAATGGCAGAAGTGGACATTGTTCAAGACCTAAAACAGCAATGAGGAACATCTAACACGATGGGAACTGCTAGAATAAACTGACCATTGAATGTAAACTCTCAACATGCATTTTCTTCTTAACTTTATTTTATCTGTATGTTTGTTACATTTTGGACACTACCTTAATTCATCTGTCAAATGTATTGTTAACCTAAGTGTATGTACAACAATTATTTAACATGTAAAAGATTAATAAAAAATCTAAGTAGAAAAAAAGCAGTCAGTGACCTTGTTAAAGTATGGACTGTAAAACCTTTTCTTTATTGAGGTTTTAGAGACAAGCCAGAAGTCTGTATGTGTCATCTTTATTGCTCCAGGTGTATATCCTGCTATTCAGGAATATCTCCCTCCATACACAAGTGGAATTAAACCTGCTCAAATTTTAACAGTAGACTTTGATTGTGAGGGTTGACCTGGAGTCGGCTTATCACTAACCTCATTCAAAATACTGAAGTCACACCCCAGTTTTTAGCTGTTTCGCAAATAAAAACAAGGCCTTACGTTTTACATTGTTTCTTAACCCCCTGGCCGGCCTGACAGATCTGCACAGAGGTTGGAAAAGACAGATCAACAGCTAAATAAACTATATGACTGTATATGTATGATATGTTTAATGTAGAATTGTTATGCTTTAAAGCCTGCAAAAGTCTGCATCAGATCTGGTACATGCACAGCTGATCTGCACTGTCTAGTTTTTCTGCTTGAAGTACAAAATGTGTAAGCTTTTTAAGCAAACAGATGTTTGCTGTGTTGTATAAATAAAATATTAGCTTATGCTGCCAATGTTAGCTACTAAGATTGTTTAGCTGTCATATGCAGTACAGATAGTCGAGTCAGACCTGTCAGAATAATTCACTCAGCTCATCATCATCCTCACGCTGATGCTGTCCACCATCCCACAGTTCCTCATGCAGCTACTAAAGTCTGTGTTTGGGTTTGATGATCACGTGAGTGTAGGTGACTTCATCTTCATCATCATCATCTTCCATGTTGTTAGCGCACCCTGAGCTACTCTGAGCAGCGTCCCCACACATGTTGTCATAATTACAAGGCAGGAGCCCACCTTGGCCAAACTTTTCACTGTTCCTTGCAGCTCCTAAGGGGTTAACTCTGACGTAATCTGTGTCCTCTGTCTTTGGGCGAACAGGCAACTCCTCAAACTGGGGAAAAGGGCAATAACAAGGAATCACTGAGCAGGAATAACACACAATGAATGTAGCTGCCAAGCAAATATCATCAAGAGCTGATAATGAACATGTGTTCTGATCAAAGACTGTATTCTGCACTAAGTCAGCAACATGCAGCCCCATCTTTAGTGTCTAATAACTTTTACACTGCAGCACAATGCAAAATATGAAGCAGGCACAAGAGAGGAAAAAGCTCACTGCCAACTTGGTGCTGACAGTCATGTCTGTCACATTAACATTGGAACATCAGTCCAATACAGTCAGTCAAGAATCATGAGGAGTCAGACAATGAGACAGATTGGTTGACAGTAAAATAATTACTCATATGCTCTGTCCTAGTGTAATTATCCCTCTTTGCAGAGGGAAACTGTGCAGTGAGGAATAATTTCACTTTTACCTTAACCTTAAATGGTTTCAAATGTTGGTCTGCTTGTCTGACTGTTGAAGTAACCAAACTTCATCTTCAACTCACCTCTTCATCCAGGCTGCTTGAGGTCTCCTTATCATCCCCTATAAAGATAGATAGCAACATTTTCCATCTCTCAACTGAGTTACTGTTCAACTGAATTACATTCATACTGCCCATCTGTCTGCAATTTGAAATGCAGTCTCAGGCCTCTGGAACAGACACTTGAATCAATTGTTCCAGGGAGTTCAGCTCCCAGTTAATGTTGGTGGCTGAAAGTCTAGATATATCCATACAACTCAACCCTTTCACAAAACACACACTCATCTGATCTGTTGTGTATATACAAATATTTATTGGTATGGCATTAAAAATGTAACTGTACAAACAACGTTTGTTACGTTGTGGTCAGATAAGAGAAATCATTCATACCTTCAGCCTGGTTATCAGGTGGGGGAACCTGATGACGATGGTGACTGTAATACTGGGCGACTGAGTTTGCGTACATATTTGCATGGACGTTAACTGCTGACAGCGGTGTTCTCCTTACAAACAACACACAGCACCTTTGTCTGAGTCTTTGACCTAAAACACAACACTGTAGTTAGATCTTATTCATTTGCAGTGAATGTAACATATACAAGGAAAAGAAAACTTAAATCTACAGTACAGCAACAAAGTGTAGTCGAGCATTTCCTTGAATCGGGTTGAATTTTTGATTTATTAATGATATCAATTCATTAATAATCCATTGTATTTATTTACCTGTGTCCCACATTTAAAGTGCAACACTGTTAACATAGTAGGACCCATCCACTAAAAAATGTAACATTCCTTAAAACAGTTATTACCAGGGAGTTACATCTTCAAGACTTTGGACAATGGCCATGTCACATGTTAGTACCTTGCTTTCATTTTCTCTTAATATGTGGGAAAGTAACATGTTTGTTTAGATGTTGGCTTTAACATGTAATGTGTTAGTAGGTAGTTAACAGTATGTCAGTTAATGATAATAAACACAGAGTGAACTCTTGGTCATTCCAGCCAAGCAATCTATCCACCATAACATCAAACTACAAACTGACTCCTCAACCCTCACTCCAACCAGGGTGATGAGAAACTTGGGTGTCATGATTGATGACCAGCTGTCCTTTTCAGACCATGTTGCTGCTGTCTCTCGGTCGTGCCGTTTTGCTCTATACAACATAAGGAAAATCAGGCCCTACCTCACTCAGTACGCCACCCAGCTTCTGGTACAGGCCATGGTTATCTCTCGCCTTGTCTACTGCAATGCCATTCTAGTAGGTCTTACAGCTTGTGCTGGGAAACCCCTACAAATGGTTCAGAAAGCCCAAAAGGACTCATGTCACTCCATTAATGAGTGACTCCACTGGCTACCCATGGCCTCCCAATTCAAGTCACTAATGCTTGCATACAGAGCTACTACTGGGTATTCACCCATCTACCTAAACTCCATAATACAAGTCAACGTTCCTTCCTCCAATGAACGCCGCCTGGCTCTGCCATCCCTTCACACAAAGCAATCCCAGTCCCGGCTATTCTCATCTGTTCTCACCACGATGGTGGAACGAGCTACCACATGCCATCAGAGCAGGGGTGTCCCTCTCTAACTTCAAGAAGCTCTTGAAAAGTCATCTCTTCCGAGAACACTTCCTCTTATAACACCTCTAACTCCTAACTCCTAACCTCTAACATGCACTTCCTGTGCTCTTCTTCTATCCCCTTACAATTATCTTGTATTGATTGCACTTTTTGTTAACTCTTATTTCCTTCTCTAGGTATTTACCCCATTGATGTGATATGAACTATGAGCTCTTACTAGTATGTATTGTCAGTAGATCTGTATTTGATGCTCTGTTGATGCTTGTATGTTGTTCCTCAAATGTAAGTCACTTTGCATAAAAGCGTCTGCCAAATGAGTAAATGTAAATGTAAACACAGAGAAACTTGCTTGCAGAGATGCAAAAACGGATGTCATGAAGGTAGTAAAGCCAGAAAAACTGCTTTGCAAAAGCTCACTCCTACACCAGCAAGTCCTGAATTTACCCAGAGCAGTTTGCTTCTTCTGGTTCAGGCTCCGCGTGTCAGGGTCAGGAGAAAGGCTAGTTTTAGGTACATAGAACATTGAACATGTGCTTCCTATGCACAACACTTGTGACTAAGTTTGGGTACTTATGGGGAAAAGAGAAACAGGAAGGCTTTACTCAATTAAGGGCAAATGGCTTGGAAATTGCCTTGACATGATAACTCTTGCTTCTGCCAACCTGTAATTTGTAATGCGTACAGGTAAAAATGACATCATGTTTACTGCACATTTTATAAAGGTGTAGTAATCTAGTGGTGGAGTCACTGAATCATGTATTTGTTTTATTTTATTTTAGGCAACTAGAACTTAGCAAGAAAACAAGACAACAAAATAAGATTGTTGACTTAAAGAAGAGCACAGCCAAATGTAGAAACCGGATCCAGCGGATTAGAAAGGGACATGCCTCACCTCAAGCACAAATCAATAAGCAATCCTCTAATGCGAATCTAAGAAATTCACTTTTGTTTCATCCTTTGAAAAACTCAAGAGTGATAACAAGGAAAATACCACCTTTAACAGTTGGCAGAAAAGTCCTTGAGACTGTCTGACATCTCTCTGTCTGTCAGCAGATACCAAAGGAAGCTGCCACTCAGAACCGCTTGTGCCCAGCAAAGATAAGGTTTTTCTACATTCATGATGATTACAGTAAAGCTATCAGCGGGGTTACCACAGGGAAAAGGCTGACAATAACAAGAGCCAAGAAAAGGTGCAGAAGAGGAAAGTTCCTCTCTGAAAATGTGGACTCCACCACCTCCTATTCGCCCTTTCTATGTTGTCCATCCCTCGCTGGCAGTTTAGAAAAAGCTATACCAACTTTGTGTCAATATCCGTGCTCAGTCTGTGAACTGTGACCCCTGAATAACAGGTGTATGTAAGGGGAATGGTCAGATTGCAAAACCAGATGCTATTCCGTATCCAGCCAATAAAATACCAAAGGTTATGTCTCCTTTACTTCAGCAGTCAGTTGAGAACACGAATGTGGAAATGTCAAAGGTCACCCTCAAACAGCAAGTGGAGAGCACTCAGGAGGAACTCTAGCAGAGTCTCACACCCAGTGAATGCCTAATCCACATCTATTTATGGATGGGGAATGTGGTATTATGGTTGTAAATATAGCTCTGAGATTGTAAACAACTAGCACTCTGTGTCTCCATCAAAATGTAAAGGTCTGACCCGCAATATGGCAGCACCTGAAGCCAGTGCTTGACTGTGTCAAAAAAGAGCAAACCACCATCTCTGCGGTCCACTTCTTCAGTGACGGCCCATGGACACAATATAGGCAGCGAGACCATTTCTACCTCTTTAGTACTGAACTCTTCAACAGAGGGTTTGAGGCTGGGTTTCTTTGAAGCCAGTCATTGGAAGGCTGCCTCTGATGGGTTGCTGGAGTGCTCAGGAGGACAGCTTGTCAGCCAAGGTACCAACATTCCAGATTCTGCTATACTTTTCAAGGTACTGAAAGCCTCCCAAACAACCATCAGGCTTTTTTATGTGGAGCTGTCGAAAGGGCAGTGGAGGGAATGCCACTGAACAACCCTGCTGTGGCATCAACAGTGAGGCTCCACCCGGTGGTCACTGTTGGCCCAGGAAACATTAAATACTGTGATGTTAGCTGCCTTATTGTCACTACTGCATTTAATACATTAGGATGTTCTTTAATGAATTACTACAATGATTCCAATCATTATCATCTCTTTTTTTCTATTGAGATTTTGTATGCTTTTCTTAAACATCAGATTCACAGTCAGCGAAGACAATACACCTGTTTGAACAACATTTGAGAGGCTGTGGTTGCTGCTTCAGCGAAAGTTGATTGTGAACAAATCAAGAAACTGATGCAGTTCATTTTGTGTCTCTTCTTCTCGATGCGCTTTTTGCGCCCCACTTGGAATTAAAGAATGAAATTTCTGGCACATAAGGTGCATTTTCTAAATAAAGAAACGTTGAAAGTGTTAGCAAATGCTTTAATTCTGCCACACTTCGACTATGCTTGTACGACATGGTACAGCAGTACCACCAGGAGAATAAAAGTTCAACTGCAAATGGCACAGAATAAATTAGTCAGGTTGATCTTGAACCTCAACAATAGGACCCACGTCAGCTCTTCTGAACTGAAGGATTTAAAATGACTGACAGTTGAAAACAGTGTGAGGCAGTTGAAACTGAGATTAACACAAAATTTTGCATAGGAATGAGCCATGGTATTTTAAAGGTTATTTTAAGCTTATTAGGAGCTCTCATAGCTACTCAACTAGCGGCAGTGCCACTGACATAGTACCTTGTAGATTTAAGAGCTGTTCTGGGCAAAACACCTTTATATACACAGCAGCATTGGAATGGAACTCCCAGTTGAGATTAAATTAAATCAGTCAGATCACTGTTTTAATCGACCATGTGGTGAATGGTTGTTAAATGCTAATTAGATTGAGTTTTTATTCAGTCTTAAGGAATATTTTTATTGTACTGCAGGTATTTGTGTTTCTTTTTATTTTATTTATTTGTATTACAATGTGTTAGGTCTTTTGGTTGTATTTTGCAAGGCCACCCTCACCATCGGATGGCATTTTTATGCATTTGTTTGTTTTGTCTACTTAAGGAAGGCTGGAGGACAAGGAGGGATTGTCCTTTTTGTTCCTGTCTCTTTGAGAAACAAGCAGCCCTGTGACCAGTGTGTTTGTGTGTGTGTGTGTGCACTTACCAACCTATCTAACAGTGGACCTCGACGTCGTTACACACACACTAAGAGGGGACTTAGAAGTGAACAGGGGACATTTTTTAGGTCCCCTGTTGGACATGCTTTAAATCATGCTAAAATCATGTCTAAAACCATCTGGTAAATTTTTTTAACTATTGTCAAGAGGGGACCTGCAAGTGTGTGAGTGTTTAAGTCCATACTCAGCAGTGCCTCTAGTGGATCAAGCAGAGATTTTAACGACTCATTCACACACGTCGTTCTTAACACTCCCCTATAGAGTGAATGGCTTGCAGCCCCAGGGAGTCTATCAGACTGTAGAGGGGCTATTATACAAGCTACTCAGTAAAGAAAGCTGTCTCTTGAAACACGATTTCTTAATTTTTTCTAACAAAATATACAGGCTGAGTTTTAGTCCATGTCTTGTGTTTTAAGATCAACATGTATTAAAATAAAGGGCTACACTGAAGGCCTGGAGAGTAAAACGATTTTAGATTCTAAAAAAGGGAACAATAATAGAAAAACAACCAGGGTAGAATTAGAAATAAAATGGTCAGTATAAAGATACTTTTATGGTTTTAATTCATTATATAAAAAAAAAATTTTTACATTTGACATCTAGAGATTTAAACTTGTTCAGTCGCAAAATACTAACCTGACCAGATTTCACAAGCACTGGACATCAATACTTTTTCCCCCCCCATTATATTTGTGTGCTTAGTCTACACTTAAAGATATGCATTTCATTTATTGATTTGAATTACAGAAAAAGGGACCACACTTCTACTGTGTGGAACGACAGAAGTCCACTGTTCACTTGTACATGATGACACAAGTTCCCTCTTAGATAGCATGGAGCGATAATCATACTCCAACTTGTGTGAAAATAATAAATAAGCAAATTTAATCATACTTTTGAGACAAAATAAACTAACTAAATAGTCTCCTTACTTTCTATACATTCTTTTTAAACAAAATATAAAGGCTGAGTTTTAGTGGATGTCTTGTGTTTTAAGATCAACATGTATTAAAATAAAGGGCTACACTGAAGGCCTGGAGAGCAAAATTAATTTTAGATTCTAAAAACCGGAACAATAATAGAAAAACAACCAGGGTAGAATTAGAAATAAAATGGTCAGTATAAAGATACTTTCTTTAAGGTTTTAATTAATTATAAAAAAGTGTATTAATTAATAAAAAAATATTTGACATTTGACATCTAGAGCTTTAAACTTGTTCTGTCCCAAAATACTAACCTGACCAGCTTTCACAAGCACTGGACATCAATACATTTTTTTTTCATTATATTTGTGTGCTTAGTCTACACTTAAAGATATGCATTTCATTTATTGATTTGCATTACAGAAAAAGGGACCACACTTGTACTGTGTGGAACGACAGGAGTCCACTGTTCTCTTGTACATGATGACACAAGTTCCCTCTTAGATAGCATGGAGCGATAATCACACTCCAACTTGTGTGAAAATAATAAATAAGCAAATTTAATCATACTTTTGAGACAAAATAAACTAACTAAATAGTCTCTTTATTTTCTATACATTCTTTTAAAACAAAATATAAAGGCTGAGTTTTAGTGGATGTCTTGTGTTTTAAGATCAACATTGTATTCAAATAAAGGGCTACACAGAGAGCAGGAGAGTAAAAAGGATTTTAGATTCCAAAAAAAGGGAACAAAAATAGAAAAACAACCAGAGTTGAATTATAAATTAAATGATTAGAGGTAAGATACTTTCTATTCAGTTTTAATTAATTGTTAAAAAGTATTTCACATCAGACTTTGACTACAGCTTTAAACTTGTTCAGTCCTAAAACACTAAACTGACCAGTTTTTACAACCACTGAATGTCAATACATTTTGTCATTATATCTATGTGCTTAGTCTACACTTACAGAAATGCATTTTATTTATTGATTTGAATTACAGAAAAAGGGACCACACTTGTACTGTGTGGAACGACAGGAGTCCACTGTTCTCTTGTACATGATGACACAAGTTCCCTCTTAGATAGCATGGAGCGATAATCACACTCCAACTTGTGTGAAAATAATAAATAAGCAAATTTAATCATACTTATGAGAAGAAACTTTTATTTGGTATAATCTGTTATTGTAAGAAAATATAAAGCCTGAGTTTTTATTGAAGTTATTTTCAACAAAATACAAAGGCTGAGTTTTAGTGAAATTCCTAAATTGTTTCAAGCTTCAGACTACTAAAATGATAGACTACCCAGTAGACAGCAGAATGAGTATTTCAAAAGCACAAAAAAAGTGAAAGTAAAAACAAAATGAATACAAAGGTCAGCTGCAAGATCTCTTCATTTTTAATCAATGGATTTAATGCTGTTAATTATCGTGATACATGACCAGTGTTTGTATGTGTCCTAAATCTATATTTAGGAAGTTGTTGCTCGCAAACACTGACAAAAGACCTGTCTGTCAATTGAATAGTTAGTTTCCTAAACACCGCTGCACAAATTTATCCAACACAACGTTGTCAATGTCGGAGACCCACCTTCAAAAAAATTATCAGCAAGCATGTAAGGAGCCTAGCTAATAAGGATAGCTATGTTAATTTTAGAATACAGCTGTCAAAGTTAGCACGCTGTGCATAACTGGTAGTCAGTAGGTGTGTCCGAGATGACTGTGGCTGACTTTCACCGAATTGATAGTCTAAGTGAGCTGCAGGCGACTGCAGGGGCGGGGTATAAAAACAGCGTTGTCAAGTCAGACGCAATCTACCTCTGGTAGACTGTGTGAGCTTACTGTAAGCTAAGACCAATGATCAGGCAAAAGGTGGTTCCAACTTTGTGCAGCCAGAGAAAAGCTACTGATGAGACATCATGGTGACGTTTTGCAGCTCACGTTAGACTATCAAGTTGACTGCAACATTCTGCCTATTTGACTAAAAATTATTTAGTAAAGTAATTATAGCATCTGCAACTGTAACTGAAACCTTCAAGAGCCTGAAGTTTAATCCTGAAGATGAGACGACATGAAATCCAGAGGCAAACTCCTTCCCTTGGTGATCAAGTATTACAAAGCTAGTTAGCTACTTTTGTACAGTTGAAATCACATCATGTCGAAACTAAAGTGTGAAATGTTGAAAAGATTAGTTTAGCTACAAATGAACAAGTTCATATGTGCGTGTTTAGGTTTTATGATGTGGTATTTAAGGTGCTAAATGAAGCCTGTCTCTGAAAAATTTAAAATCTTTCTAAAAACTCATACAGAATGCTTCAGCAGTACATTTGTTCTTAGCCTTAGAGAAAGGTCCACAGAGACATTCAGACACACTTTACAAATAATATGAAATAAGCAAAATGGCCAATTCTTAAGAAAAAATTATAATCTAAACCAAATATATAAACTGTAGTGTTGTTGGTTTTATTTTTTAGAAAAGTGTCACCAGCAATGTTCTCATTGTAGCTTGTTGAAATGTGGGGTTAAACATTTGTTGGCGAATAGAGAAGCATATTTGATGGCTGTCAAATGGTGCAGCATCGTAACAATGGAACTTAGAGTTTGCATCAAGTGGAGAACACACAACCAGTGCTGCATTAAGTTCACACTTTTTACATCTCAGTATTTTCAACTTCTTTCTTTAGCATGTACAGTTTAAATGTGTGTTAGTGATTTTAATAGCCATTGAAATAGTGATGAGTTACCTATAGCTCATCTCAGAACCATCACAACGTTGGATGGCTATTCATAACACAAGTTGTTCAACCACAAATAGAAAACAGCACAAAATATACAGAAGTATGTTGAAGCAAACTTTATTGAATGTGCTTTTAAGCTAAGACACACACAAACTCCTAAACTGAAAGTTCCTCATGTGCCCCCCTCTTCTGTATTCTTACACTGAACAAAATTATAAATGCAACACTTTTGTTTTTGCACCCATTCCTCATGAGCTGAACTCAAAGATCTAAGACTTTCTCTATGTACACAAAAGGCCCATTTCTCTCAGTGTTTTTGTTAGTGAGCACTTCTCCTTTGTCGAGATAATCCATCCACCTCCCAGGTGTGGCATATCAAGATGTTGATCAGACAGCATGGGTATTGCACAAGTGTACCTTAGGCTGGCCACAATAAAAGGCCACTCAAAAATGTGCAGTTTCCCTGTATTGGGGGTGTCCGGGGGGAGTCTGGAAACCAGTCAGTATCTGTTGTGACCACCATTTGCGTCACGCAGTGCAACACATCTCCTGTATATAGAGTTGATCAGATTGTTGATTGTGGCCTGTGGAATGTTCATCCACTCTTCAATGGCTGCGCAAAGTTGCTGGATATTAGCAAGACCTAGAACGCGCTGTTGTATACGCAGATCTAGAGCATCCTAAACATGCTCAATGGGTGACATGTCCGGTGAGTATGCTGGCCATGCAAGAAATGGGATGTTTTCAGCTTCCAGGAATTGTAATCCTTGCAACATAGGGCCGTGCATTATCATGCTGCAACATGAGGTGATGGTCGTGGATGAATGGCACAACAATGGGCCTCTGGATCTCGTCACGGTATATCTATGCATTCAAAATGCCATCAATAAAATGCACCTGTGTTTGTCGTCCATAAAACACGCCTGCCCATACCATAACCCCACCGCCAGATTGGGCCACTCGATCCACAACTAGGACATCAACAAACCGCTCACCCACACGACGTCATACACACGTCATCTGCTCTGCACAGTGAAAACTGGGATTTATCCATGAAGAGAACACCTCTCCAAAGTGCCAGACGCCATCGTATGTGAGCATTTGCCCACTAAAGTCGGTTATGATGGCAAACTGCAGTCAGATCGAGAACCCAAAGAGGATGACGAGCATGCAGATGAGATTCCCTGAGATGGTTCCTGACAGTTTGTGCAGAAATTATTTGAGGATGCTAACAGATTCTTGCAGCAGCTGTCCGGGTGGCTGGTCTCAGACAATCTTGGTGGTGAAGATGCTGGATGTGGAGGTCCTGGGCTGTTGAGGGAATAGAGAATCGGTTTGTTATCAAACCCAGACATTTGTTTTACAGTACTTTAATGCCACTGTGTAATCGTTGAGGACTTCTTTAGTACCATAACAAGGAGTACTCTCAGAACCGGGCCCCTTCTTTGGAGTCAGTGATGTGTCTTCAAATATATTCCTGCAAGAATTCTCCTGGCTCAGTGTTTTTGGTGGTGATTTTTCCAAAACCTGATAAATACTGAATAAATGAATTATTTGTCAGTCTGCCTGTCATCAAATTCCATGAACGACCAACACTATCTCAGCAGTTCTAACACTCGATGAGGATCTTATGCAATGTCACCCTAAGGGTTTGGATTTGTATCTACATTTATATAATACACATCAAATTTGTACACTATGTATGATGGCAGTGGGTATTTCTTATTTTAATTGTTGCCTGCTTAGCTTGACTGACTTGCTGAGAGTTGTATGACAAGATCAATATTGTTCTCATATCTGAACACAAAATCAAGCTATGCCTTTAAACCATTTTCAGGTTTCACCTTACATGGCAACATATAACTACATATAGTGTATAATACTATGCACACACTTAACAATGCTCCATTTCCTTATAATTCATTAGCAACCAAGAAAGTTGTAGTTAAATACAGTATTGAACAGAGAATCTTATGTTCTGATCTAATACCTTTCTCCTTGTAGATGAATCCTTTCTGAAATTTGGCTTTTTCTTACTCAGATGCAGTGAAGTTGCAAGGCTTCCTTTTTAGGAAAAACCCTTCTTGGTCTCATTTTCCAATGAAATGTTTGACATATATTATACATCATATGGTGTCTTGACTTATAACAAGTTCATTTAAGATTATTGTTTATACAATGAGAAGAACAGCATGATAACTTGGGTGACTTTGTAAAACAATATAAGCTATCAGTACTTTTTCTGTGTACATATGTATATAGGAATGTAAGGAATAAAATACAATAAAAGTAGAATCAGTTAAAATTCTATGTATTAGTATAAATAATATTCATACTATATACACCCTATATACAATATACAAGTAACATTCTACATAGGTGTAAAAATGATACAGTCAGAATATACTATGTTATACAATACTATATATATGTACATGTTTATATTTAAATTTGATAGTTTAGTTACAAACATCCTTGATGAAAACATACAAGGGGTATTGGTAAAAATGTTCAACTTACCTCTCGCTTTGGTCTTCAGGATGGATAGATGAAAAAGTTTTTCAAAAGAACACCACAGGTGAAATATGTCTACATACTGTTAAGATAGACAGATAGATAAATGGATGACTGGTAAACGATCCTTCAAAAAACTGCATACTTGTCAACACTTCCACAAGACACCAAAGACTGCCATGCACCTTCTCTGAGGAGCCCAGAATATATATACACAATCCTGACTAGCTATCTGGACAGTGATTGGTTCTTAGGATAAGACATCAAATGCTAACTACTGCTGGCATAGTAATGCAAATGTTCTCTGGCAATTAGATATAGGTTTGATTTACTTTTGTTTACTGTGGTAGACATGTCAGACATACTGCTTGAAGGTATTGTTATGGATTTTTTAGAAAGAGTTACACATGTCTTCAGTTAATGATGTAGATTTAAAAGAATCCACTACATTTAAGTGGCTAGAGCCTATGTGATTCACAAATGTTTTAAGGTTGAAATGTTGAGAGCTGTCTCTGAGGAGTCATCTTGGGTGAGGGTTGTGAAGTTTCAGTCATTGTCCTCCATTGTGTGCAGCGTGGGGGATGGTTTCTTGTTGCTGACGATGGTCGTTAGGGCGTCAAGATCGCAAACCAGTGACTTGGCCTTTAGTAATGCAACTTCTCTGGAGTCTTGTGGGAGATATTTTGAAACTGTAAAGAGCGGATGTACAATACTCCACTTTTGTTGAAAATTGTACCCTATGTTACAAGCTAATCACAAAAAGTAGCTAAATAAGGTGTTTTACACCAGAAAACATCTACTAAGAATTAGCATAATAACCATACATATGTGCGATTTAGTACACCCCCCAAAAAATGGGGTTGAATAACTTTTAAAATATCACCAAATGAATTTTAAAGCGATTGTGTATAATATGGAGTTAATTTATTACACTAGTATGGACAAAAATACAGCAACACCTACGCATTACTTTTATGATATCCCATTCTAAATCCATAGGCAAGATTTCCCTTAACAACCCATGAAAACACAGCCCCTACCAAATTTATTAGGACAGGGGTAGCACCTTTGTCCATATAGTGTATTAGGATTGAAATCTATCTCAAAAGAAGGAAGACTGATGGTCTCTCTGATTGGTCTGACACATGATCAACAATGCTTAAAGTCACTGAAAAGGTTTACAAGCAGTGGGAAAGTCACAGAGATGGAATTTAAATACCAAATTAGGTGATTAAGGTCTTAGTTTTAGAATGTCTGGCTCCTGTGGACAAAGAATTGAAATGATAATCAATCATTTAATATGTAAGGCTTACAATGAATGTCAACCAGGCATTCATAGTCATTCAAATTCTAGGTCACTCGCTTCTGATGAATTTAAACTTCTACGTACATTAAGTGTAGTGGTTGAGTTACCTACAGCCTGTCTCAGAACCAACATAATGCCTTATTGTCTTGCTCAGATTTTGATGATTTGGTCATTTGTCCTTGCTTTTTGTGCTTTACCATAGGTATTTAGGCTATGTAGTTAAAAGGCTTCTGTTTTATTTGCCTTAATTGTGTTTATTGAGTGTTTAATTTATTTTGTGTTACATGCCACTTGTGTCAGGGATACTATAATTTAACAGTGGTGAGAACTTCTCTCAGGCTTACCAATATTGTAAATATGCTATACAAACTGGCATACATTTCTTTTAAGCGTATTGTTGAAAGCCAAAATGTAGAGTGGCCATTATAGTGCAGTATACAGTAAATTGAAGGTCAAAGTTAAGAGAGAAGAGAGCAAGAAACTTTCAGTTTATGAGCATGTGTCTTCAGGAGCATGTGCACCATACACAAATGAGTTCTTACTGCAGTGGCCCAGTTCTAATCAAACCTGTGGCTTATTAGCATGCATCTCCTCTCTCCTGTATTTATTTTTTCTCTTTGGCTGTACCATCATCAGATTTTTATTAGAATTTGGTGTTTGGGCAGTTTTACTAAACATATGTCTACATATATTTGTACCGTTTTCTTTTGTGGTTGTAGGAAACTGTGTTATGAATTAGCATCCAATGCAGAGTTAAGCTGAATACAAAACCCTGGAGAAATGTAAGTGTGAGTGCTGTCTCTGAGAGGTGACCTGGAGCAGGTGAGGGGTGTGAACGTGTTTCTGATTGTCTGCAGTGGGAATCTGTGTCTGATTGTCTGCAGTGTGGGGGAGGGTTTCTTGCGACCAATGATGATCGTTAGGCCTTTGAACTTGAACTACTTAACATTTTCAACATTTCACACTTGCACCCAATATTGTGTCTCGCCTAGTCTTGTAAACTTAGTGTCTCTTCAAACCCCAAGTAACTACAGATTATATTTAGTTTAAATTATAAGTTTCTCTTAGAAATTATCAATTTCTTTTTTATTTATTCATGCTGGAGTGTGAGTGTCAATCCATGCTATCTAAGAGGGAACTTGTGTCATTATGTACCAGCCAACAGTGGACATTTTTGTAATGTAAAACAACAAACAAAATGCATTCCGTTACATATAGATTAAAGATACATGTACATTGCAAAATTGATTGAAATCCTGTGATTGTCATAATTGGTCAATATACTGGGAAAATTGGGGGGCTAAATCCTGTCATTTAATGTGTTATCTGTAATAGTCTTTTTCTCATGGGTAATGTGGGTTACACATTTCTTAGCAAAGGACAGCAGCTTCTCAGGTGGAGGATCAAACTTCAGGCTCTTGATGTTGGAGTGTGACTGTTGCTCCATACTATCTAAGAGGGGACATGTGTCGTTATGTAGCAACCAACAGTGGATTCCTGTCATTTAATGCCATACAAGTGTGGACCTTTTTTTCTGTAGGCAATGCGGACCAGTAAATATTATGCATTCCTGATGAAAACTCATCAGGACATTAATGCTTCATGAATTAATTTGGGTAGCCCTGTATATTAGGGCTTGTCCATAAAGTACACACGTACATCTAAGCTTGCTAGTCTGTAACTAAACCAGCATTTTCATTCCACACTTCACCAAGGGATCAACTTTTTCCTTGTCATCGGTAATAGTCTTTTTCTCATGGGTAATGTGGGTTACACATTTCTTAGCAAAGGACAGCAGCTTCTCAGGTGGAGGATCAAACTTCAGGCTCTTGAAGGTTTAAGTTGGTAAAGTTTTACTTATGACTCCCCTAACTTGTGGGCAGCCCTTCATTATAATACAGTGTCAAGATTGAAAATGCTTAAGCCATCCATTAAAGCTGAGACTTTATATTTCATTACAAAAACACAACAAATCATGCAGAATAATTATTGATGCTGGATGTTGGAGTGTGACTGTTGCTCCATACTATCTAAGAGGGGACATGTGTCGTTATGTAGCAACCAACAGTGGATTCATGTCATTAAATGCCATACAAGTGTGGACCTTTTTTCTGTAGGCCTAATGCAAACATGAAAATACCATGCATTCCTGATGAAAACTCATCAGGACATCAATTTATTTGGGTAGCCTTTTATCTTACAGTCTGAAGCTTAATACTAGTTAGGAAATCTACTATTGCTGAGCCTTTAAGTTTTGTTACAAAAGCATATTATCAAATCATGTGTCAACAGACTGCTTAGTTGAGATTATATTTATATGTATTATTGTTTTTGCTTTCGTTTGTCATACATGCTATAGTTTGAATGTCAAATTATCCTTATTAGAAAAAGGATAACTCATTATCTGTTGTCTGACCTCATTACATTCATAAATGACTTTAAAATGAACCCCCTAAAGATATCTAAATAGCCTTAACAGAGTGTAGTGGATGTGTGATTCAAAACCAGTCTAAGATTCAGTTATTAAGAGCAAATACAAAAACTCTTTAAAATGCATACATCACCATTCCACACAGAAGAATATGAATTCCCCTAAGAGAAAATTAAAATAAGTGCACTAGTGTAATAAGACATTTATTATATTATTATTTCAACGGTATTTGAAACCTAATTTTTGTTGGTAATACTGTAGTGCTTGATATCAATGCATGCAGCAAAGTTACTTCTGAATTAAAGTTTATTTATTTTCAGTTTAAGTGATTAAAGTTTGGATCATGGTGAAATGTTTACACATCGCTCACATTAAAGTTAAATTATCCATTTTTGAAAGAAACAAAGAAAGTCTTTGAAGGTAAAAACACTCATTAGGTGAGAATGAGCACAGACAGTTCCACTGCATAACAATGGAGGTCCCCTCTTGGATAGGTAGCTATCGTTTAAGGATCTAAGTCCCCTCTTGGCAATTTCTTTAAAAAGCAAAAAAAAAGCAAATTTGCAGTAATATTATGTTAAAAGACAGTAAAAGTAAATTTTGTATTATATTTATTTTACTTCAAAAGGACTGGAAACACAGGTCCACACTTGGCAGTTTACTCCGACGGTGCACTGTTGGATAGGTACGCGTGTATGTGTGTGTGTGTGTGTGTGTTTTAGTTTTCTTTTGCTGTCTTATTTATTTTGAGGAAGGAGACTTGTGGCCTGGACTATGAAGCGAGGTAACAGGCTTATCCAGGTAACTTCAGGAGTAACTTTGTGACGCTGGATGTAACTTCCAGATTAACCTGAACTACGAAAGGTGGATAGGTGTTAACTGAGGTCTGTTGCCATGGCAATTTACGCTGCCTCTCTAAACTGCTCAGATCAAGTTATGTTTGTGGTTTACTCGAGGTTACCCTGTATACATGGACTACACACCAGTGTTAATGATGAGAAGTATTATAGCTATTAATTCACAGCATTTGATAAAATCTGTTTCGATTTCATCCTGATTTTTTCCACTGCGGTTGCAGCTGAAAGGATGTTATTCTTAACACAATAACATTATGTTCATACAGCGAGCACTGCAACCCCTATGATTTTAGGGAGGAGATGTTAATTTAATAACGGGATGGAATTTTTTGAGATGTAGCCCATCTGTAGGCTATAATTTAATTCTCATAACTGTTTTCACATTTAAGATTGACTGTTTTACATGTCCAAAAAATACGGAGCCAGGGTAAGGGTTAATAGCCTAAAATCGGAAATTCCCTGAAATTAAAGTTACAAAAAATTCAAATCACTCAACCTACACCCAATTCACAGCAAAGTCTCTTAAGGTGCATGATAATATAGTATTGTGGGCAATCACCTATAGCCCATTTTCCACTGCATAGTACCAGCTCGACTCGCCTCGCCTTTTTTGGAAAAGTTGTACCTGTACAGGCTACCAGGTATTTTTTTGCGTATCACCTCCGTTGAGGTTCCAAGCGAGCTGAGGCGATGCTAAAATGTGAAGTGAAAACTATTCACTGCATCATCATTGCGCACGCCAGACAGAACAGAAAGTTTTATATTTTACAATTTCCTTATGTAATTTCATTACTAAATCCACTTCTGAAAAGTTTTGAGGTGAGAAATCAACTCTGTAGATTTTGAATATTGACAGTTTTACGAGAAGTGATGGCAGAACAAAAATGTGCTTGAAGGTTTTCAGAGTTGAGGAGCCAACCTGCGTGAAGAGCTGGCGAGGTCGGCCAGCCGACCGCTCACAGAGCCCTCTGGTCCCACCGTCACACGTGTGTGTGTGTGTGTTGACTTAAGCCAAAATTGGGGACATTTTTTGGAATACACCCCAGTTGATTGGGCTTTCCAATTGGGGACAAAAATTACCGTCCCCATTCTCCAACATGCATTTCTGTCCTAAAATCGCCACTGTCCCCAAAATCACTTATTTTAAATTTTGTGTGTGAGTGTGTGTGTCCCCCCCACCACCCTTTTACTAGAGTTAAAGTACTGTATGTATAACTACAAATAAATACAGGTAAATATACTTAAAGCCTTTTATAGAGGATGATTTATTATTTAAGATATGGCTGTCCAAGTGTGCTGCCATTGCTATGTGATGTCAGAAAACGGACTCTAGACGAAGTCGGAGAAGATTTTTTTCTAAGAACACTAAGAAGATTTGAGTCACATCGGGAAATCCTGAAGTTTGAGTTTCCAGGAGCTCAGCACTCCACAGAGTCGGATCTCCCATCATGTGGAATGGTGTGACACAAAAACCGAAACTGCCAAATGCGGACAACTCAAGTGAACAACAAACCGCACCTGTGTCTCTGCGACATGTGCCAGAGGAAGAAGTTACCTACAGTTATAGTGGTTCAGACTGACCTTGGCACACAGGTACGATAACTAATAACACATCTTTTTCTAATGTAAAATGCAGAAGGAAATGCAACAGGTGTCTGTAAAATGATTTGTCACATGAGTGTCCCCATTTTGGTGGCGGTAGAATGTGTGTTAAATGTCCCCAATTGTACGGATACTCTTATGTATTGGTGCCTCAGCAAGTTTACCTTTGAGAGGCAGACATTGTTTACTGTTTGGTATACAAACAGTGTTCACATTCATAATGCACCATTCTTCCTCTGATATTTGGACCTCAAAGTATGCATCCATCTTACACTACCTTTATTCACTGGACAGCCTGGACTGATTGATGGGGTTTCAATCATTTGTATATCCATGCTAGTTTGCCAGTAGCGCCGAGTCTGTGTTCACGCCCCCACCCCGTCATGCAGACTGGTGTGCAGACTAGCTCCAGTTCTCAGTGAGTGAACACGGCAGCTGGACCGGGACCATGGTGAGCCTCCGAGACCGACAGAGGCCAGTTTGACCACTGGAAATACAGTACTGAGGTGTTTTTCTTGCCAGGGTTGGGTCTTAGCACCCCGAAGATGAGTAACTTAATAGAACCACTAGCAGCACAGCTAATTGACCGAGCTAACTAGCCGCAGATAGGGGCGTCTGTGGTCCCCGTTAATCGGAAGGTCGGCGGTTCAATCCCCGGCTCCTCCAGGAGCTGCATGTCGAAGTGTCCTTGGGCAAGATACTGAACCCCGAATTGCCCCTGGTGAGTATATGAATGTGTGTGAATGTTAGTTTCTGTTTGAGCACTTAAGCTCAGTGAATTAATGTGTGTGGTGAATGCAGATTTAGTGTAAAAGTGCTTTCAGTGGTCGAAAAGACTAGAAAGGCGCAATACAAATACGGAGATACAGGCAGACAGGCTCCAGTTTTTCAGTTCAATTTAAGACTTAACTCAGATGTCAACAAAATGCATTATTAGTCACATGAAAATCTCATAAAACCAGCAATATATCATGGAAACTTCTGTACAATTTTATGACAACTAATCAAAATGTCACAAAAACTTTGATGGAATTGCCACTAAAATTCTGGTAAAATGTTAGGACAACTCAGACAGAAATGACCCAAAAACTGGTAGAATGCCATGAAAAAATATTTAAATTAAAAGAAAAAACTCTGCCAAAATGCTATAAAATGCTGGTACTGGGGTAAAACATTATGGCTTTATCTGCACGTTTCACAGTATTACTATATAAAATTACATTTATTCTTTTCTTCACAGAACCAACAGGAAAACAGAATGGGAAGCAGAAGAAGTTGATGCTGTCGAGAAACACATGATAAAGTTCATCAAAACTTTCACTGTTCCTGCAAAACGTGACTGCATGCATGACATTTAGCAATCCAGTACTCATTGTGCATTTTAAAACTGACTTAGCATTTGAGTTTTACTCTAAAATGTTCAGCCAAAGCAGAAACAACAGCTCTGCCTTTTGGCCAGTATTCAGTCCTCAGCCTCAATGCAATGTATTAGCAGTAGCAGCTGTGAGACACTGGTTCAAAGCTCAGAGTTGAAAAGTCTCTGGGCCTTTCCGAAACTAGACCCTCGCCACTTCCGACAAAGAGTGAACTCTGGTCGGAGTCACCCATGGGGTTTACATACAGCAGACAACTTTCGGACGAACTACCCTCTCCCCCCAGCGTAAATAGGATCTGACATTACCGCTGTAGCCTAGGCCTACTCACTACTATAATACGTATATCAAATAAACAATAGTTGTATTAAGATTCAGGACTGATGTTGAGGAAAAGTGTGGATTTTTTGCAACAACGAAACTGAAAGCATTTGTCATTAATTTTATGTTTGTGTCGAATATTTCTTTAAGAACGTGACTTTAGACATCACGAAAAATAAATATATTATTTTATGAAAAGATTGATATTCATTGTAAAGAAAAGCCTAGGCTATATATTTAAACATCTTTATCCTAGATGAAAAATATTACATTCACAAATGCAACATTTCATTATAAATCAAATATTATACTAAAGCATTATATAATCTGAAGAATTTAAAACCTAAGTATAAAGACTTAACTATTTTTCTTTAATGCCTTTGTTGTTTGTTACGCGATCCCCCTGTGTATCTACAGTAGTTATGCCATGTTCTATTCTGTCCTTTAATGTAGGCTATTTTATTTTGGTGAAGATTTTCCCATGAGATGAATACGATTCAATAACAGCAACAGCTTTTTGTCTATCAGACAAGAGCCTTTTTTAATTAAACACTATATAACATTTGGGCTATGTTGTTGCCCTGTGAATGGTGATATGAAATTTTAGCGTAGTTTCGGAACCGGCGAAGTCACGCAGAACTCGCATTTGAAAGAAAGGTCCCCCATCGTGCAGTGTGTAACACCCTTTGTGTTACACACTTTCAACAAGCCAGCATCATTGCTCACTCAACATCTGAGGGTTTAACAACCCACTACCACTCCACCCTCATTGGTTTCGGATGCCACTCAATGTGGGGGACCCTCCACATGAATGCAAAAACGGAGTAGAAGTAGGTGGGGAGAGGGCAAGCAGTTTCGGAAAAGGCCACTGTTGCATTCTGTTTAAAGGGGCATTACGGTGTTTTCAGCAGCCACTAGTGGTGCGGTTCTAAGATTGCAACCAGGTGTCTGCTCCTACGCGTGCTTGCTTGAACTCATGAGCGAGCATTATCCGAAACACAACCACTTTCATACAGAAATCCTGCAATAAACTCAGGAACACAGACATGCAGTCTGTGGCTTTTCTCCAGACATGTTCAGGCTACATTCCCAGCTCAGAGGCAGCTCAACACAGGCTCCGTACCTTTCATTCAGCGCAGCGAGCCGCAAATTGGCACAATACTCCCGGAAAAAAGGACAGCGGCTATAGACAGACAGGGAGAACAGTCAGAGCTGGAAACTCTGGTAAACTCCCACTGCAACGTTACAGTAATAGTTTTATCAGCTGCAGGTTGAACTAATCCATGCTGGTTACATGGTAACATTACATTAATTGCATTTAGCCGACGTGCTACAGCTTAGCTTGCCTGCTGCCTTTCAGTAACTAACGGTTAGTGAGCTGGACTGAACTGTTGTGAGACTTTATAACAGTTTGACCGCAGTAAGTAACTTTACTGTAGTGTTAGTGGATGGCTCTTCCTTTGTGTTGTTGTTGCCATTTTGTTGCAGTATTGTATATTATGTGGGTCACGTTAGTTACAGTGACTGAGAGGTGGAGAAGCTGTGTACCTGAGAATCGGTAAAACCACAATAAATCTAAATTGAACGTTACTCAGCAAACAGCTGTGGATCTGTGCTAAGGATAGCTAGCTGCCTCTGCCCTGTATCACTATAGGCTAGTAAACTAAATACTCCACATTTGCTTTGTACACATCCATTCTTGCTAGCAAAAATCAACACTTTGACATAATACCGGTGGTACACAGGATAGTAATATTGGTCGTGTTAGCTGGTGAAGTAAAGTGGAAAGTGATACATCTTTGCATCGGATAATGTTATCAACTGCTAATGAGCTAACGTGACTCTCTCCGTGACTTTCTGGTGTGACTGTTTTTACCCGACATCATCTGAATCTTATTTGGTCTGACAGGCTTCCTTACATAAAACTTTGTTGTTTTTATCCTTACATGGAGTTTATGTTGGAGTGTTTTATGGTGTTAGTGGACTGCATGTCGTTAGCTGCGGTGTTGTTGCTGTAGTCAGAGATGCTTGGGAGCACTCACAGAGTTGAATCCGACCCGGTGTCCTCACATTTATAGCAGAATGGTGGTTGACGCAAGCAACAGAGAAAACAGGCCTGTGCTTCCTTTCTAAGTGAGTTTTGAGCCCATTTACAACAAGGGAAGGAAAATGTGATTTATCAATAAGTAATTTCATTAGAAAAACTACATATAGCCCCTTTAACATTTATTTTGTAATAATTGCCCTTTTTGTTTTGTAAAGCATCAATGAGGCTGCAACAAATGTCATTCTCTTTAAACATTATTTCTTGCGTTTTGTACTTTTGTGTGGGTCTCCTTATTGTTTGTAACATTTACTTGTTAAAAATTTAATTGTCTTCATGTTTTGTGTTGATTCAGTTAATTTTAACTCTCCAACCCTCAATTCAAATGACTTCCCTAACATGGGGGATGAGGCTATCTCAAGGTGTGGAATCTCTGGCTTGTAAGAAAGAAAGACCCCAAAGATGACTTCTGTCAGAGTTTGTGTACAGCCCAAGTCCCCTAAGGTTGCTTAAATAATCGTTGTCCCCAATCTCTGGGGAAAAAATCAGACGGGGGGAAAAAAAGCAGTTTTGGTAATAAGGGTTTCCCCCACATCTGAGAATGGTGGCAGCTTCACTCTAAACCATTCAGAAAGTGGTGTCCCCAAAAGTGGGTGTTCTGTCATCCGACCCCAAAGGAGGCCTTAGTACGTGTGTATGTGTGTGTATGATGTTGCAGCCTTGCAAAGAGAAGGGATGTGGTTCCTTGAAAAAAACACTATTTTTCAGAGAGTTTCTCTCATAAATGTATGAATACAATGTCAGAGAATATATTCAAGTTTTTGACTTATAGATTTGTGATTATCAGTTTCTCGTAAATCTACCACATTAATCTTGGAAATTCTTTTCCCCTCTCCCTTGGCTCCATTTTTTTAATTACAATGGACATAATGTGAGTCCATAAAATACATAATCGAAAATTATCCTATGTGAAACATAGGATATTTATAGGAAAATGTGTTATTTTGTAGGTATGCACTTTTTTTGCCTGTTTATGAACACCCCATTCAATTTTCAACAATTCTTTTTGCAGTTAAAAGGGCTCACGATCACTGCGGGTATATACTATCTGACAAAAGTGAGTACACCCCTCACACTTTTGATTTCAATATTTGATTATATCTTTTCACGTAACAAGACTGAAGAAATGACACTTTGCTACAATGTAGTGAGTGTAATGTAGTGAGTGTACAGCTTGTATAACTGTAAATTTGCTGTCCCCTCAAAATAACACATCACACAGCCATTAATGTCTAAACCGCTGGCAACAAAAGTGAGTATACCCCTAAGTGAAAATGTCCACATTGGGCCAAATTACCCATTTTCCCTGCCCGGTGTCATGTGATTTGTTAGTGTTACAAGGTCTCAGGTCTGAATGGGAGCGTGTGTTAAATTTGGTGTTATCACTCTCACACTCCCTCATAATGGTCACTGAAAGTTCAACATGATACCTCATGGCAAAGAAGTCTCTGAGGATCTATAAAAACAAATGGTTGCTCTACATAAAGATGGCCTAGGCTATAAGAAGAGTTAAGGCAGTGCTGGAAAAATAATGGTGGCCCCACAAAATATTGACACTGTGGGCCCAATTTGGACATTTTCACTTAGGGGTGTCCTCACTTTTGTTGCCGGTGGTTTAGACATTAATGGCTGTGTGAGGTGTTATTTTGAGGGGACAGCAAATTTACACTGTTATACAAGCTGTACACTCACTACTTTACATTGTAGCAAAGTGTCATTTCTTCAGTGTGGTCACATGAAAAGATATCATCAAATATTTCCTAAAATGTGAGGGGTGTACTCACTTTTGTGAAATACTGTAAGCTGTGGGTTGTGCTGCATTCTTATAATGATGTAATAATGAATGACATTTATATAGCGCTTTATCATAGATACTCAAAGCGCTTCACAGTGAATCACCTCAACCACCACCAATGTGTAGCACCCACCTGGGTGATGCACGGCAGCCATTTAGCGCCAGAACGCTCACCACACATCAGCTTGAGGCAGAGAGGGAGGGAAACATTGAGCCAATTACTATGGGGGATGATTAGATGGCCAGATGGTGAAAGCCAGGTTGGGCAATTTGCCATGGCACGAGGGAACCCCCCACTCTTTGCGACAAGTGCCATGGGATCTTTAATGACCACAATGAGTCATGACCTCGGTTTAACGTCTCATCTGAAGGACGGCACCTCCTATAGCACAGTGTCCACATCACTGCACTGGGGCATTGGGATCTTATTATGTTGTTCTTTAATTCGTTATATCCAAACGTTTAGCTAATAGAATGTAGACCGTCAGAGGCAGAGCCCAGACCGTTGACTAGCAGCGCTGTAGTTTATCGTTGCCTAGGCAACCAGGTAGCCCACATGTTGTATTATGTCATACGTTAACAAAGAGGATGAATGAGGGAGCCTGATCGTTAATGCAATTGTGTCATGACTGAAGTAGGCTTAAAAGGAGATAAGATAATTGTTTTGTCTTTTTTGTCGGCCGCCATGATGTTAGATTTGACCGTTAATGTGTCTTTAAACTCCTCATATCCTGACGCAATCAACATGCATTCTTCTGGGGAAAATACAGAGCATGCACAAGCAACATGTTATTCACCGTCGTAGTAATGTTTGACAACAGTGTAGGCAGTCAGACTTTGTCAACCCTGAGTTTGCTTGATTACCCTGAGTTAACTCTGAAGAGGTTGAACTCCCTTCATAGTACAGGCCACTGGTAGTTCAGTTTTCACGGTTTTGGTTTTGTTAGGTTAGATACTTCCTTTGGATAGTTTAGGGGTGAATCCTGGGTCCTTCAGCCCTTGGTGAGCTAGCCCAGTCTTCCTCACTTCTTTTGTTATTTTGGCCAGACCTCCAGAGTCCCATAGTTTGATTAGAATTTTGGTCATTTACTTTGTAAATAAATTAATTTGCTTATAACTAATCATCTGGTGGTGTCCTTTGATTTGTTGCTGGTCACACTTGAGTTTACTTTAGTTGTGGCCGCAACAGGTGGTCATGCCTCAAAAGTTTAGGTGTTGCATCCGTCTGAATGGCATTTTACTATTTTTGACTTTTCATTGTCAGTTCAATCTCTTTTTGGCCTATTTTACCTGAGGTAATGAAGCTGCACACCTTGATATAAGGTGTTAATCTCCTTAGGCCAAACTCTCCTTTATTACAAAAATTCACAGCACCTGATATGCTTCAGTCCAATGAGCATTCAACTTTATACGGCTGTTGTTGTACAGCTGAGTTGGAAAATATGCATAAAGATTATGATGTGGTCAAAATACTCACTTGCCTAATAATTGTGTGCGCAGTATAGCAGTATCATGTTGCTTTATACATGTTTCTATTATTTCTGACAAGTTATATTTATTATAATCCTGTAATTATGCTGCATTTAAATGTCAGTGTGCTCTCCACCGATCAATTAAACAGCAACAACATTGGACGAAAAAATAACCTAACTCCACACAAAGATCCCTTCTATGAATATTCATGATACATCACTTTCTTGTAGGTTGAATATTTTTCTTGCCCCTTTGTTAATCAAATTGTATTAATTAAAATGATAGATGATATATTGTGTGAAATCATTTATCATACGGTAAGAATCTCAAGTGGGCATTTATTTATAATAAATTATAAAGTGTATTGCTGGTACTTACCCTTGCATGTGGTGACAGTAACACACACAATGATGATAAGAAGTATTACGCTGGTCAATACTATTATGATGCCAACTCCATGCTCTATGCCGCTATTGGCTCTGGAAGACAAGAATATTTAGTGTCAGGAAACTTCAGAGTTAAACTGGCTGCAATAAATGTTCTAATACTAGAAAAAAGAACATGTAATACAACTTTGGTAGAACGTTCCCGGGAGTTATGGGCCTCACAGCTGGAATGACTCGTTGAGGAGGAGGTGCTGTAAGATGGAGAGTAAAATGTGATGTCACTGAACATAGAATGCATCTTCATTTGCCATGATGCAGCATGTCTGACTTTCATGCAGGAGACCAATCTGCATCCTAGCACAAACTTGGAATACCATTCGTCACTTATTAACTGGAACCAAGATTCTGTGGGGGGGGGGGGCACATTGCAAAAGCACTTCATATGATCCTGTCAGGGTTTGGATGTGGTGAGACGTGAAAACTGGTTTGCTAACGTTAGGGAAAGATGGTTTCAAAGTCAGACACATTTACAGTGCAGATACAACATCACACACAACCTTTACAAATATTTGAAGAGGTGGTATTATGCTTTTTGCCTTTTTCCCTCTCCTTTATTGAGTTATATACCTTTTTTGTGCATGTAATAGGTTTGCAAAGTGAAAAAGTCCAGTCCAAAGGGAGTTCCCATATCCCACAGAAAACTCTGCTCTGAACTGCCTGAAAACACCCTATTTGTAGTTCAGCCGCTTCCCTTTCATCCCTGTGACGTCACAGGGATGAAAGTAAAATGCACATCATATAACGTTTACCAAGCGGCTAGTCCGACTCACCCTCAAAAGACACCGGTGGAAAAACAGTGAGCTGCAGCACACAGCTCTCCTCTCCTTTCCAAACACTAGCTACCCTCCAGGCAGTCAGTGGACATAAAGTTGTTACTGTGATGTAGAGACAGATCTCAGTTAAAACTTTATAGATGAAAGATACTTTTGTTACAAATTAATAACTCGTCAATCTGAAACTCTTGCTCCAGTCCATGTTGCTAAACCGGTAAGGGGATACACAGCTAAACCGAAGCCGTTTTTACCGGCTTCTCACTGACCCGCCCTTCTCTGCTTCTGATTGGCTTGAAGCCCTTAACTAGGAACTGCGCATGTGCAACTCCCAGCAAAAATCATGTAGAAGCAGGATGTATCACTCCATAGCTAAACGAAGCCTTCAACACACAGGGTGAAAAGAGGAGCTGCAGCAATGTGCAGTATGACAAAAATATGGTGTTTTTTTTCAAATGAAACAATGAAAACCTGTTCTGGTACAACCCCTAAATAAGATTTTGAACTTGGAAATGAGTATAATACCACCTCCTCAACAAAATAACATATCTGCTTTTTAAACATAAACGTTTAATCTGCAGTATTGTACATACCGATGACAACAATTCGAACCTCTTTATTCCCGGGTGAGCAGCGATATGTTGTTCCATCATCATTTGGCGTCACACATATTTCTAATGTGACTGAGGTTAATGTCTCTAGTACATTCTTTCTCACTTGCAGACAGTGATCGTAACTCACTCTACACCAGTAAGTGTGGTCATAATAATAAAAGTCATTATACCTTGCATCCCATCTGTCCCAATTATACCTGTTAGGTTTAAAACAAATGAGATTAAGCTGGCTGTAAGCAGTGACCTTTACAGTCCCATTCTTTACATTATATAATTCCACATTTACAACAGGATTCTGGATCAAAGGTTTCTGGTAAACACTGGATCTTACAGTGCTCCCTGACGTCTTTGCCAAACACTGGAAAGATCTAATATTTGAGCAAGCCACGTGATCAATAGTCAGTACTAGGGCAGACCTGAACCTATCGTCTACGCTCTTCACTGTCTCAGGACACTCTGAATCGTCACATAGCCAATTTTTCCAAAATTCCTGCAACTCCTGGGAATACTGGCACATGATCTCAAAAGGCTTGTCTGGCTTTGGCCTGTCCTGAACGGGACTGATGTGCAAAAATTTGGGTTTGTCTTTAACCTGGAGTTCCACTACACAGGCCTTTGTCTGATGTGGAAATATCTGAATGAGTCGGTAAAATCCTGAATCGTTGTGTGTCAGCTGGTGCTTCTCCAGGGAGAATGAGCCATGACTGTCAAGGATCTTGAATTCCTCTCTGGTTTTATTTTTAGAACTCATGATTGTGTCTGGCTGACAAAATCCTGCACTGTCCAAGCGGCACCAGTGTTTCTCTGAGGCGGCTATGATGTCCAGCTCAGTGCCACATGATATGATTACGGACTGTCCCTCAGTCCCAATCACAACAGTTGGGTCTTGATCTGACAAAGTGAAAAGAAAAACAGTTATGCAACAGTTTGACTTTAGAGTCACTGATGCGTGCAAATTATTGACAGTAGAGAGAAACAATCAGCTTATTGGACTTAAAACTTTAAATGCAGTGATTAACTAACAATGTACACATGATCAGTACTGTAGGCCACAGTCACTAATGGAAAAGGTGAACTTTGTTCCTGTTGTTTTCACAGACTAATTCATAAATACCATAGACTATATGAGAATCAATGTAGTGGAAAGTATTTAATTCACAAAAACAATAATACAGTTCTGAAAAAACGCTGAAATGATTCTGAAGACCAGAGAAATCAGAGAAATGTTGTCAAATATAGAAATGATGCTGTTGTGTCCTCAGTATACATTACTCTTATTGCAACGTGTTTATTGCGGCTGTGGCTCAGGAGGTAGAGCGGGTTGGCCGTTAATCGGAAGGTCGGCGGTTCAATCCTGGCTCCCCCTAGTTGCGTGTCGAAGTGTCCTTGGGCAAGATACTGAACCCGAATTGCCCCCAGTGTATGGATGAGTGTGAATGTTAGTTTCCGTTTGAGCACTTAGGCTCAGTGTATGACTGGTGAATGCAGATGTAGTGTAAAAGCGCTTTGAGTGGTCGAAAAGACTAGAAAGGCGCTATACAAGTACGGAGCATTTACAAAATCTTTTTTACACCATTTTACAGTTGTGGTTGCATAAAAGATATGCATTTGATCAGTGTTCAGGAGATTTTAGAGTTCATTGATTATACACATTTTCAAAAAATATAGGCCTATCTAATTGACCACAGGTTACAGTGAACTAAAGGTTCTTCACATATTGCAACATGTGCTGCAAAAGGACTGAATTCTCTGGGACAAACTAGTGATTTTGACATATTCTGAATTCTATTTTGCGTCTAGGCTCTGTCGTCACTCCTACAGTGACACACAGCAGGGAGTGATGATACTAACATCCCCCCTTGGGAAGGTAGAGTCAGAGTCAAGTGGATGCTGGACTGGAGGTGGGGCTTTTGAAATGCTGTCTGAACAGCAGCAGTAGTTTTTAGGTGAGCAGTGTGGCAGATGGTGTATTGAATACATCGTATATGTGATTATAGCGGAAGACTCGAGGAGAAAGCTCGAACCAGCTTGCAGGCTTCACTTCATTTTATCTAAAATAGGCCACAATGTCACAACCTTTAGAACTGAATTGCAACAAAAGGCAATTCCTTTAAAAAATCCTTTTGAAAATCAAACCAGCAGTCCAGTTTGACAGAATGTGAAATTTGTTGAAGATTGGATCAAATTTGAGGGCTGTGAAAAGTGTTTCAGGCAGAATTCAAAGAAATCACGTGTACATGAAAGATGCGTACAGATGCAAGGAACTGAAGGGGGAAAGTAGCCCAGCACAGAACATGTACTGCTCAGAATATACTGACCAAC
>NW_024042559.1:0-39116 GCF_014851395.1 Micropterus salmoides | reverse complement strand
ATACATCCCAGCCAACGTGAAATTGAGCGCACATGCACGAGCTACATACCCGCCTGGCTCCTCCATAAATTACTACGCAAATGCCCATAAATACGCCAGCGTCACCTCCTAAGGTCCAAAGAACAACGGTCAATCCTGCTGCTAACAGTGAACAGTGATGGTGCGTAAGAGAAACTTCAGTGAGTGTGAGCTCGAGGTGCTGATCAATGAAGTGGAGGCGAGAAGAAAATTTTATTTGATGGTTGAAACTCTTTGAACAGCTCTAGGAATCTGAATCGAAGTATTAGCCCGTCATCATCATGGGCCAGGAAATATTCACTCTCTAATCCTTACACCCGCGTTTTCCTCTGCAGAGCCATTGCGCAGCGTTACGGTGCTTTCAGACCAAACGCAAATTTAATCCTCACGACGCTTTCCTCGCATGAGTACATTCGCTGCAAGTGTTCACACACAACGCGAGAAGGCGATTAGAACCCGTGAAAATTCACGCAGTGTTTAGATTTTTACAGCCATCATACAGGCTTCACACCTCGCCTAAATGATGGCTTCAGTCAGTGGTCTCCCCCACCCAGGCAGATCATTTGAAGATTGAGGTTTGACAGGTGAACACATTTTTAATGTCGGTTTGTTATGTTTTTATTTGCATCATGAGGACTGATGATGAGCAGGAGAGTAGCGATTATGGGAGAGCTGTCCTGGCTATATTTCCAGACTTTTCTAAAACACAGTCCATATGTGCAGGTGGTGAAGATGTGCCGGGTGTGTCGAGGTGAGAATGCAGATCTGTTTGAGTGCCAGCGCGGCGTCTCAGTGCGCCTGGAAGCACAGTCTGTTCACTGCAGCGATTTTACACAGAAAACTAAACTGAAAACTAAAGAGTGATATATGCACAGAGGGTCTGGGTATCTGGATAATCCGTAATTCGTTTGTAATTCTAAAACGAAAATACCGTTTACCTGTTTTTTGTTTGAGTGTGTGCCTAATTATAATTAAAATAACGTTTTTAGTAGGTTATAAAACTAAACTAAATCTGGGTGTGGGAAAAATACACTTTAATTAACTGAAATAAAAACAATAACTAATAAAATAATACCTGTTAGGCTGATAGGGAGAATTAAACATTTGTAAGACCATTGGTGACCTGTAACTTCAGATTAAGACAATTGAACTAATGTTATATGTAGTATATGTATTTTATTTTCCTTTGCATTTTTCTTCAGTGTAATATATTATATTAGTTAAGTAGATTAAATATTTTTAATGCAGCCTGTAGTTCTCATTAGTTATGTAGGCCTACTTATGTGTGAAACCTGGTGAGCATTAAAGGAAAAACTTGAGGGGAAATCTGCTGTTACTTGGCCATCCTATCTGTTTCTTGGAGGCTGAGTGTAATATGTGATGAAACTGGATCGAGTTAATGTTCCTGATCATTTGGTAGGTTATGTGTTTGTTGCAATTTGTTTTCAAAAGAGGGACATAATTAGGTTTTTGATCGACTACTTCATTGAGATCTGCACAGTAACTGCAGTGGAAACGCTATTTTGAAACATTTGGTGAGTTTTGGCACTTTGAAGTTCACTGACAGAGCCAGACAAAAGTTTGCGGAGGGTCCGCACATTTTCACTGCAGCTCAAGAGTTTACGCCACCGCCCGCACATTCTCACGTCACGTTCATTTTATACATCCCATGTGCACGTGAAAACCAGCGTACGTAACCTTTTTGTGCCTAGACAGCGGCAGATTTGAATACTGGAACTTCAGATCTCCAGAGTAGGTGACACACTGACTAAGCCACTAATGAGAGGCGGTTTCGATACACCTTCTCACAAGTTGAGGTAATGACATATTATGTGCCAGACCTGGAGAGTTTTGTCAGTTTGAACTTAAAACGCTTACAACAGTCGAGATGTTCGTGAGAAAATTCGGGAAAAAATCACACATCATGCTGCTGGTTTTGGGTGTGTTGTTAATTATTTTGGTTGCATTGTATCCAACACTAAAAAAACGTTGTGCATACTGTACAAGTTATAGAAAAATACTGAACATAACACAATGTGAATCTGGTTGGACAAAAACTTAAATTTTAAATACCATGTTGATTATCTTACAAAGAACTTGAAATTCACATTGGGTTTTCTGTACAGGCTAAAGTCCTGTTTCTCCATGGCTCTCTTCACTTGCACAGGCTTGAACATTGGTATATTTTAATTTATAAGATAATTATAGGTGAACTTCCAAATTATTTAAACAGGACATTTTTAACTTTTCAAAGCCGTCATAATCTCAGGTCACATAACTGGCTACAGTTCAAAGTGCCTGCTATCAGAACAGAGGCTGGAAAGCTAAGCCTGTTCTATTATGGCCCCTGGTCTTGGAATGATGTGCAGACCAAGCTCAAACTTTAATCCATCATCTCTCTCAATGATTTTAAACAAAGAATAAAGGAGGTGGTCACTGCTAACTGCAGCTGCTTTGCCAATTCTGTTACCACTTAACTCCTTATTAAATCTATGACCTAATAATGTTGTTTTTGTGAACAGTACTATGTAGGGTATTATGTAATACCTAAATGTTTGTGTTGTTGTGCTGTGTCTCGGTGTTGTACAAATTGTTGTTGTGGAGACTTCTTTTGCTGTGTTTTCTGTTGTTGTGTGATTGGTTTCTTATTGTTGCTTGGTTATATATTTGATCCTGCTCACTTGTAAAAGAGATTTTAACCTCAATGTGACTTTCCTAGTTAAATAAAGGTTCAGAAGAAGACATATCAGCGGATGAGCTGAAAAAGTTTGGTTACAATAGGTTTAGTCAATTTTGATTTGTCTGGGACGAGTTCGCAAAAATAGGTTTCAGAGAAAAGTCACATAGTTTGACATTTTTAGAGCAGAAGACCATTGGATGCCATGTTTTAAACCTCACAAGCTTTATAACATGGCATTGTCAATGTGTTAAAGGTTTTCTGGGACAGCTTTGAAGTTCATATGTCCAACCTGCTAGCAGTAGTAGTATGTAGCTGCAGTACCAGAGGCTGCGGTTTCAGTTTTAATCAATTTACTTGGCTGGCTACCTAGCTATGTTACTCTTGACAGCCTCCCGAAGCCAGTTACCCTTACCACAACCACCACTGAGTCTGTGCCTAATCCTAACTTACTGATTATATGCATGTCGACCAGTTAACCCTACAGCTGCGCACACCGGCCTCACGACCGACTTGCTAGCAGACAGGGTTAACCTCCTTTGTGTTGATGTGCATTACCACAACCACTCCACTAGATGGCGCTGTCGCAGAAAAACTACTGTCCTAGAACCAGTCTCAGGATTGTGAGGGTCCTGCAACTGCTGCCTCCGGTACTGCAGCTATATAATATTGGCTAGGAGTAGTACATAACAGTGTAAAACGTCAAATATTAACAATGTAATTTCATGTTGCCAGCAGGTGGCTGGTTAATGTTAGGAAAAGATCATGGTTTGGGTTAAAATAACTACATACGTCAGTTAACACATAAATTACTTACGTCACTTACGTCAATTTACATAACTTGCCTAAATAACAATAATTAATGTTGACTTTTTGTTTCACACAGGACACGATCCCTGGTCTCCTTGTTCAAAATCAGGGTTCTGGCCCTCCATCCACCCCAACCACCTTCTTACTCAGTCTTTTCTGTTAAATATCATATATCTACCTTTACCGTCAAAAACTGACGCTACAGGACTTCCCCCACTATGTTGAACTATGACGGTAAAGGGATCCCCAGTGCGTTACCAACTGACGACAATGGGCTTTGACCATGCGTGCTTATGAGCTGTTTGCAGAGGAAGCAGGAAGGGCAGGCAGGCTAAGAGAGGAATCAGCTGAGCTGTCAGCTGATGTGCTGGGATTGTGAGCTGAGATTTACTCTGTTGCCTGCCTGAACTAACGCTATGCTTGATATTGCCAGTCCTTGCCTGGAAAGCATAAGAGCTGACAGACGGACGAGTGGTTCGAACTCCATTTAAGGAGTAGCTGTGTTCAGTGGAGCCCTGATCTTCGCTCTGACCCAGACAGAAACAGAAAAAACTTACACAGTGAGAAATGAATAGATAATTCAGTGACATATAAGAGAGCGAGATTGGACAGAGTGAAGGAAAGGATATGGATCTCGCGCCTAAAGATTAGCAGAACTTCTATCCACTTGTAAACTTAGAAGTGGATCCAGAGGGGGACTGAATCAAAGAGGCTCGCACACAGACGTGTCCTGGTTTTAGTGTTGTGGGAGTTCCAGCTGATAAGTTAGGTTTGCAGTGCTTTAGCCTGGGTGACCTTACCGAATTCAGTAGACCCATAACTTCTGTTTTGATGCAAGGAACAGACTAGCTAGAGCTCATATGGGGAAGTGTAAAGCAAGGACTGAGTGTGAAACTACTCCAGGAATACCCTCACCAGTTGTGAAATTCATGACAAAAAAAAATGAAAGGAGCTAAATTTGTGCGCCCTGAATGTGCTTTAATAATAATAATAATACATTACAGAATACATTTCAAGGAGGCAATACAAAAAATCAAAACAAGACACAATGTAAAGATTAAGATAAAATAGAATAGAGAAAAACATTTAAAAAAGAAATAAAAGTAAGCAGTTCATCATGAAGCCGGTGGAAGGTGGAGTTATGTGGGGCAGGCCTTTCGAAATAAGTGAGTTTTGAGCGAAGTTTTAAAGGAGGATAGGGACTCAGTCATATAGATGAGTAGAGGGAGGGAGTTCCAAAGGTGAGGTTCACAATAGCTGAAGGCTCTTAACCCCATAGTGGTTATGCGGGGAGAAGGAATGGACAGTAGTGAGGAAGAAGAGGATCGGAGTGTTCGGGATGGGGTGTAAGGCTGAAGGAGTTCAGAGAGATAAGGAGGAGCAAGATTATGGAGAGCTTTGAAGGTGAGGAGTAGAATTTTAAAATCAATACGGTATTTGAAAGGGAGCCAGTGCAGTTGTTTTAGAAGTGGAGTAATGTGTTCAGACTGGGGTTCTGGTAATAATACGGGCAGCAGAGTTTTGGACCAGTTGGAGTTTATGAATGGACTTGTGAGATGGACCAGAGAGAAGGGAGTTACAGTAATCAATACGGGAAGTGACAAGAGTGTGGATGAGAGTAGCAGTGTTATGGTGTGTAAGTGAAGGACGAAGGCGATTGTTGGTGCGTAAGTGGAAATAAGCAGACCGGGTAAGATTATTAATGTGTTTTTCAAAAGAAAGTGTGCTGTTGAGGATAACACCAAGACTCTTGACGTGGGGGGAGCACAGTGGAATTGTCAATGAGTAGAGCAAAGATTGGACATTTTGCTAGGGTGGATTTGGAACCAACAAGGAAAATTTCAGTTTTATCACTGTTTAGTTTGAGGAAGTTTTGAGTGAACCAGGTTTTAAGCAGGTTTTAAGCAGTCAGTTAGAGAAGACGAGGGAGGGAACAAAGACGTAGGTTTGGTGGACAAGTAGAGTTGGGTGTCATCGGCTTAGCAGTGAAATTGGATATTATATTTCCTGAGAATAGAACCAAGGGGAAGTAGATAAATTATAAAAAGGAGGGGACCCAGGACCGATCCCTGGGGAACACCACTGGTGACTGGGGAGGGTTGTGATCGAACATTTTTAAGTTGCACAAACCGAGTGCGGCCAGATAGGTATGATGTGAACCAGTTCAGTGATGTGTTGATGATACCAATGGAGGCTAGGATAATGAATGTTGAGGAGTTTGTTTAGTCCATCATTATACTGCGAAACCAGATCACTGGTGTTGGCTGATTTATCTAAGGTGAGATTGTTAATTCCAGTAGAGAGGGCAGGTACAACAATGTTCCTGATGTTTCGAAATGAGATGGAGCGGAGTGGATTCGTTTTGGGTAGTGGCAAGTTGACATGAAAAGAAATGTACTTATGGTCAGAGATGGGCATGTCAGATGCAGTGTATTAAAAGGGGTTAGACCACAGAAACAGATGAGATCTAAAATGTGTCCTTTGTTATGAGTGGGAAAATCAACATACTGTTGTAGTCCAAAGCTGTCCAGTGCTGAGGAGAAATCCTTTTTGAGAGTGTTGCTACTATTGTCCATATGAATATTAAAACCCAGAATAATGACATTGGGGGCCATGGGGCAAATGGATGTTAAAAAGGAATTAAAATCAGTTAAAAAATTGCAAGACTTGGGTGGGCGATAGATAATGGCTAATATGGTAGGGTCTGGCCCATTGATTTGCCAGACTATGGATTCAAATGAATTGGAGGCAGGGATGCTGACAGACCTCTTCTGAAAAAGCCCAACCTTGATCCAGATATTTTAGCAAACTATAGACCTATATCTAACCTTTAGCAGTTGCTAAACAGCTGTGTGACTTTCTACAGAGCAATAGTTTATTTGAGAATTTTCAGTCAGGATTTAGAGCTCATCATAGCACAGAGACAGCACTGGTGAAAATTACTAATGACCTCCTAATTACATCAGATGCAGATAATACTGTTATATCTATCGATCAAACCAGATGAAACTAATCAGTTAGCTAAACTTCAGATGTGACTTCAGGATGTTAAAACCTGGATGACCTGTCATTTTCTAATGTTAAACTCAGATTAAACTTAAGTTATTATTCTGGGGCCCAAGCACCTCCGTGCTTTATCTAAAGATATAGTTTCCCTGGCCTCCAGCACCACTGTCCTTGTCTCTGTCGTCTAGTGCTAGCTGAAGGTGGGAATTGTTGGGTTTCTGTAAATAATATCACAGAGTACGGTCTAGACCTGCTCTATATGAAAAGTGTTCTGAGATAACTGTTGTGAATTGGCGCTATATGAATAAAACTGAATTGAATTGAACTTTTTCAGGGAGCAGGTGACTCTACTGACTCTGTCAGTACTTTAAAGGAAATAAAGATGATATCAGAGTTCATAGTTGAGCATAAGTTAGGTTTCATTTTTACCACTATTTATTCAGTGATGTTGCCACCCAACAATGCCCTGATTCAGTTTCAAGTGTTGAACAAAGCTCATGTGACAGCAGCCCAAAACAAACACAGTCAAAATAAACTCTGTTATCTCCTAATAGAAAATATTTGCCCACAAATTAAGAGAAGGAGGTATGATCCATGCTCCGTAAGTCATTTATTATTTCATTTTCAATGACCCTATAACGATGCAACAGTCAGGAGCAGCAGACACAGTGAGCTGTTAGATAAAGAGCTGCAGGCGACAGGCTGCACACCTCCACCATCTCAGCCAGGTAAACAACTCCTTTCACTTTGGCTGTTTGCAGACTCATGCTTAGTGCAGCATGAAGTCAGATCGTGACTGCTCACATAATTATGGAAAATACCAAATACTGCCCGACAATAGTTTATTTAGCTGCCCCAGACAGCTGTGCCCTGTGGTATTAAAAGGCATCTGCTGTTAGCACCAGTAACTACAGGTGTCTCATGCACAATTAAAAAAACGGTTAATTAATGCCAATCAGAGTTATATTTACAATGACTGATGATTTTAACCATCACTCCTCAGTGAACAGCCTCCTTGGCTGCAGTATGAGAGCATTTTCTAGTTTAGTAGGCCTATGTAGATTTATCATTATGGATTTAGGCCTAACATGTTTTTAGGAGTCTATTCACACTGTTATAAGCTAATGAAAACGTTCTCTTGCGAAAGTTGAAAATATTAAATAGTGACTGGCAATCCTTTCTGAAATTCTGGCCCCCCACAGTGTTTGCTTGGAAACATTTGTGTTGAGTATATAATATAATAAAATAAAATCAGACACAAACTACAGAATAGACAACACTAATATACACACTATGAACAAAACAATATAGACATATTGACAAATAGTGCAGTAATCAGAGTGCAAAGGATGCAAGAGTAAACTATTCTTATTATGTATGTGTAGAAGGTGGATATGATAAACAGGTACACATACACATACACAGTGTGATGGAGCATAGTGCAAAGGATGCTGGAAAAAATCTATAATAATAATAATAATAAATAAATAATAATAAATATAATAATAAAATAAAGACCTACTATGACCTTATGACCTGAGGTAGGTGTATTGGTATACAGTATATACAATATGACATAGTATGAACATAGAATGAACCCACGTTATTTATCTGGTCGGCCAGGTGTATTAACGCCTCACTAACGCAGGCCTGAGGTGGAATGTAAACAGCGACCAGAACAAACGAGGAAAACTCCCGTGGTGAATAAAAAGGTTTAAAGTTTATAAATAATGTCTCTCGTTTATACAGAAACAGAGTCAACAGAGGGCAGCAGATCTGCAGAAGTCCGAGTTAGTTCTGTTGAGGAGCCTGCTCGTTTTCCATTGCGCCGTTTCCGAAGGATCCCAAACAGAACTGCTGCTCCTCCAGCTAAGTTAGGATAGTTCCAGGGTCACTAAAGAGTGGTTGAATAGTCTGAGCAGTTGAAATACCAATGTTTAAGAGCTCTTCTCTGGTAAAAGTTACCAGAGAGGGATGGCAGAAAACAGTGTTAATTAACAAAAACACAAAAAGCACTACGGAGCGTAATCCCGAGGTGGCCATCTGCGGGGCCATCTTGGCAACTGTTAAATCATACTGAACATTATAATTGTTGGGAGCACCAAGTGAAAATATCTATCCAGTAAAACCTAATGAGAGATCAAGAACAATGTAGCTACTTCTGAGATTGAGTAGTTTTATTGTGTACTTTTACTTTTTAAACTAGTGATCTAGTAAAATAGTAAAATCTGTAATTTTACTTTTCCCGAAATAGCCTTTGTTTTGTTTAAAGTATTGTACTTCGGCTAAAACAAGGCTGAATTTGGGCTGTCAGTGAAAAGGTAATAGACATCTAACCATAGACCTAAAATAGTCTTCAATACAATAGTCTAAAATGTCACATACCTCACAAGCTGCATGGCTGATAACTACATGAAAACAATTTGGTCTGAAACAGGGCTATAGTCAAGCTGTTGATATTAGACCACTGATAAAGACGGTGTCTGCCCCCCGACCATCAAAATTATTTAAATCAAAGGTAAGCAGAAGAGGAGCTGTGAAAAAAATAATCAGATTATGATATTGATTTATTTGGTCTTACTGAAACCTGGCTGGGTGATGGAGAATATGTTAGCCTAAATGAATCCACCCCTCCCAGTCATATTAATACTCACATTCCTCGAGGCACAGGCCGAGGAGGTGGAGTTGCAGCTATCTTCGACTCTAGCCTACTAATCAGCTCTAAACCTAAACTGAAATTATAACTCATTTGAAAGCCTTGTTCTTGGTCTTTTGCACCCAAGTTGGAAATCACTGCAACCAGTTCTTTTCATTATTGTGTACCGAGCACCTGGTCCGTACTTTGAATTCTTATCTGAATTTGCAGAGTTTTTGTCAACTTTAGTCCTTAAAACGGACAAAGTTATTATTGTAGGGGATTTTAATATTCATGTGGACGTTGAGAATGACAGCTTTAGTACTGAGTTTATCTCTCTGTTAGATCCCATTGGCTTCTCTCAGAGTGTTCATGAACCGACTCACTGTTTTAACCACACCCTCGACCTTGTTTTGGTATATAGTATTGAAATTGAACATTTAATAGTTTTCCCACAGAATCCCTCTTTATCCGACTACTGTTTGATAACTTTTGAGTTTGTATTGCTGAACTACACGCGATGTCACCTGTGGTGTTGAGTCTGGAGATGCAGTAACTGAACCAGCGGTGAGTAAGAAATACACTGCTCAAAAAAATAAAGGGAACACCTAAACAACACAATGTAACTCCAAGTCAATCACACTCCTGTGAAATCAAACTGTCCACTTAGGAAGCAACACTGATTGACAATCAATTTCACATGCTGTTGTGCAAATGGAAAAGACAACAGGTGGAAATTATAGGCAATTAGCAAGACACCCCCAATAAAGCAGTGGTTCTGCAGGTGGTGACCGCAGACCACTTCTCAGTTCCTATGCTTCCTGGCTGATGTTTTGGTCACTTTTGAATGCTGACGGTGCTTTCACTCTAGTGGTAGCATGAGACGGAGTCTACAACCCACACAAGTGGCTCAGGTAGTGCAGCTCATCCAGGATGGCACATCAATGCGAGCTGTGGCAAGAAGGTTTGCTGTGTCTGTCAGCGTAGTGTCCAGAGTATGGAGGCGCTACCAGGAGACAGGCCAGTACATCAGGAGACTTGGAGGAGGCCGTAGGAGGGCAACAACCCAGCAGCAGGACCGCTACCTCCGCCTTTGTGGAAGAACAAGGAGAAGCAGGAGGAGCACTGCCAGAGCCCTGCAAAATGACCTCCAGCAGGCCACAGATGTGCATGTGTCTGCTCAAACGGTCAGAAACAGACTCCGTGAGGGTGGTATGAGGGCCCGATGTCCACAGGTGGGGGGTTGTGCTTACAGGCAATGACAATGCTAGACCTCATGTGGCTGGAGTGTGTCAGCAGTTCCTGCAAGAGGAAGTCATTGATGCTATGGACTGGCCCGCCCATTCCCCAGACCTGAATCCAATGGAGCACATCTGGGATATCATGTCTCGTTGCACCACAGACTGGCCAGTAGTTGGCGGATGCTTTAGTCCAGGTCTGGGAGGAGATCCCTCAGGAGACCATCTTCCGCCTCATCAGGAGCATGCCCAGGCGTTGTAGGGAGGTCATCCAAGCACGTGGAGGCCACACACACTACTGAGCCTCATTTTGACATCAAAGTTGGATCGGCCTGTAGTGTGGTTTTCCACTTTGATTTGGAGTGTGACTCCAAATCCAGACCTCCATGGGTTGATAAATTTGATTTCCATTGATAATTTTTGTGTGATTTTGTTGTCAGCACATTAAACTATGTAAAGAAAGAAAGATTTTATTCATTCAGATCTAGGATGTGTTATTTAAGTGTTCCCTTTATTTTTTATGTCATTTGTTAAGCTATGAGGTTCCCATGTAAACTATCAATGGAGACTATCAACCAGACAAATCTTGACAGTTATTAAGCCAAAATGTATGCTTTTGTTAAATATGATTATTCTATTAAACCACGTTTTATGTGTGGTAGTGGAGTCATTTTAAAGTTGACTTTACTGTAGTTAACCAGTAACAACTATTTGTGTTGTTGTTGTTTCTTTTATGGCCTAAAGCAGTGAAGACAAGGCAGCATGCTGTGTTCACCACTCACAGGAGGACGAAAAGAAGAAGACATATATATTTGTGGACAGCTTCATCCTGGAGTTCACTGTTATTGTCTACAATGAATGAACAATAAAAAAAACAACAACATGCTATTCAATATAGTTTTCCCTCATAAAAAAACAGACATTTCCACCGTAAATTGGAGCAGAAAATGTTTCCAGAATGCAGGAAATTACGAGTTTAATGCTTAAAGTCTTCTGGGGGAGTACCCAGACCTCCAGCACATATATTTCACCATCATTGCTTCATCTAAATAGTGCTATATTTTTGTCTTGTTCTCGTGCATCTTCACGCCACAAGATCCGGCCTTTCGAACCTCAATTTTCAGAGTTTCAAACCTTTTTTTCACACATTTGCACACCAGTTTTCAGATCACCATTTACAAGGTTTCAAACCTGGAAAACACTGGAAAATTTGAAACTCTGAAAAATTGTTCTGAAGAAGGAAAACTCAAAAACAACATAATGTTTGCAGAGATTATTGAATTTTTTTTACATTTTGCAAGCTTGCAAATCTTAGTTTTCGAACTTAAAAAACTTTTTTTTGTAAGATTTTGAGTTTTCAAACACTTAGTTTCAACCTTTCAGAACTTCATTTTCAGTTTTGAATCAAGACAGGATATTAATCCCATACAAATTGATCATCTTGTTTATAGTGCTGCAGGCTCGCTGCGAATGACACTCGACTGTAGCCCCTCTAAAAAAGAAAATACTAAAACAAAAAGACGGTTAGCTCCATGGTATAATACTGAAACTCGCAAATTAAAGCAAATATCGCGGAAACTTGAGAGGAATTGGTGTTCCACCAAACTGGAAAATTCTTGTTTAATTTTCTTAAAACTTATAGGAAGGCCCTCCGTAATGCCTGAGCACAACTACTCGTGATTAATAGAGGAAAATAGGAACAACCCCAGGTTTCTTTTCAGCACTGTAGCCAGGCTGACAGAGAGTCACAGCTCTATTGAAACAAGTATTCCCATAGCTCTCAATAGTTACAACTTCACAAGCTTCTTTAATGATAAAATTCTAACTATTAGAAACAAAATTCACCAAGACCTGCCCTGAACTGGCACCGACTTATCTCTAAACTCAGGAACCTTAGAAACAGCTGTAAAACCAGATATATAGACTGTTTAGACTGTTTTGCTTCCCTCAATCTTTACCAACTAACTTCAATAATTTCTTCATCTAAACCATCAACCTGCCTCTTAGACCCCATCCCGACAAGGCTGCTTAAAGAAGTTTTACCCTTAGTCAGTACTTCTATACTAGATATGATCAATCTATCTTGAACAACAGGCTATGTACCACAGTACTTTAAAGTAGCTGTAATTAAACCTCTTCTGAAAAAGCCCAAACTTGATCCGGATGTTTTAGCCAACTATAGACCTATATCTAACCTTCCATTTCTCTCTAAAGCAGTTGCTTAACAGCTGTGTGACTTTCTACAGAGCAATAGTTTATTTGAGGATTTTCAGTCAGGATTTAGAGCTCATCATAGCACAGAGACAGCACTGGTGAAAATTACTAATGACCTCCTTATTGCATCAGACAAAGGACTTGCCATTGTCATTTCATTGGCATTAAAGGAACTGCTCTAAGCTGGTTTAAGTCCTATTTATCAGATCGATTTCAGTTTGTACATGTTAACGATGAGTCCTCCATTCATGCCAAAGTTCCTCAAGGATCTGTCCTCGGACCAAACCTCTTCACTTTATATATGCTTCCTTTAGGCAATATTATCAGGAAATGTTCCATAAGCTTTCATTGTTATGCAGATGATACTCAGTTATATCTATCGATCAAGCCAGATGAAACTAATCCTGAACCCAAACTGGAACCTGGTTCCACAGGAGAGGAGCTTGATAGCTGAACGCTCTGGCTACTAGTCTACTTTTGGAGACTCTAGGAACCACAAGTGACCCTGCATTCTGGGAGCGCAGTGCTCTGGTGGGGTAGTAAGGTACTATGAGCTCTTTAAGATAAGATGATACCTGACCATTGAGAGCTTTGTAGGTAAGAAGAATGATCTTAAATTCTATTCTGGATTTTACAGGAAGCCAATGCTGAGAAGCTAAAACAGAAGAAATATGATCTCTTTTCCTGGTTCCTGTCAGAACACGTGTTGCAGCATTCTGGATCAGCTGAAGAGTCTTAATGGACTTTTTTCGAGCAGCCTGATAATAAGGAATTGCAGTGATCCAGCCTAGAAGTAACAAATGCATGGACTAGTTTTTCTGCATCATTTTTAGACAGGATGTTCCTGATTTTCGCAATATTATGTAGGTGAAAAAAGGCGATCCTTGAAATTTGCTTAATGTGAGACTTAAATGACATGTCCTGATCAAAGATAACTCCAAGATTCCTCACAGTGGTGCTGGAGGCCAGGGCGATGCCATCAAGGTAAACTATATCTTTGGATAATGCGTCACAGAGGTGCTTAGGCCCCAGAACAATAACTTCAGTTTTCTCTGAGTTTAACATTAGAAAATTACAGGTCAGGTTTTAACATCCTGAAGGCACATTTGAAGTTAAGCTAACTGATTAGTTTCATCTGGCTTGATCGATAGATATAACTGAGTATCATCTGCATAACAATGAAAGCTTATGGAATATTTCCTGATAATATTGCCTAAAGGAAGCATATATAAAGTGAAGAGGATTGGTCCGAGGACAGATCCTTGTGGAACTCCATGACTAACGAGTGGAGACTGCGAGCCAGGCCTTCTTGTCCAACATCTGTGCCTGACCTCAGCGCTTTAGGAGGAATGGTCAAAAATTCCCATGAACACACTTCTAAATCTTGTGGACAGCCTTCCTAGAAGAGTAATAGCTGCAAAGGGTGGGCCAACTCTATATTAAACCCTACGGATTAAGAATGGGATGTCATTAACCTTCATGTGCATGTACAGGCAGGCAACAATAAACTATAATATAGTGTAAGTGTAGTTCTAATCCAGTAACAAAAGATGTGCGTGCAAATATTTTGCAAGCACAATTTACGCATACCCTGGGGGCCAAGCCCCCCCTGTCTTTCAATCCTAGTGACGTCCCTGGTGCACTCTATAAACTCTTAATATTTTGTCCTAATAGTGTGTTTGCTAATATTCAGTGATGGTTAACTCAAGTACTGTCCTTAAGTAAAAATTAAATGTATTTGTACTTTACTTGTGTATTTTCTTTTCATGTACTTCTACTCCACTAAATCTCAGAGGGAAATATTGTACTTTTTACTTCACTACATTTGTCTAACAGTTTCAGTAACTTTACAAAGTAAAATTTTTACACACAAAATATGAAGAGTTTAAAAAATGTGATATATGATTGTATAATCCTACTTCAGTAGTATAGTAATACTAATCAAATGATAATATATATTAGTATAACAGTCACAGGGGACATATTTCTTTCTACATTGAGTACATTTTCCCAATTTTACTTACATATTTTTACTTAACATTTTAAATATACAGTGCTTTTTTTGTGAGTATTTTTAAGTGAGGCATTAATATTTTTAATAAAGCAAAGGATATAAATAAATTATCCATCAATATGCTAATGTTTGTGTTTGTACAATAGGCTGTTTATGGTTTTGTGTAAGACCATTATTTATCCACTGTTGGCGTCATCCAACAACGCCCTGATATAGTTCCACATGTTGAACAAGGCTCATGTGACAGCAGCCCAAAACAAACACTACAAAGTAAATTCTGTTATCTCCTAATTGAAAATATTTGTCTACTGCTATAAAATTGTAAGAACACGAGACAGAACAGCACACCAGCCTTTAGAGCATAATTTACATGGTAGAAGAATAAAATACTGGTTTGTGTGTTTGTTGACTAGAGTGTAGCAAACATGAATCTGAAATATATTTCCAAACACCTGTATCCTTAATAGAATTACAGTTCACCCAGCTAACAGCCATTACAGGGTCAAGAAGTAATTCCTTCTGATGAATCCTACTATACTTTTTTAGGAATTGAGAAGGGTAGCACTGCATTAAAAAAATGACAGATAAAGAGCATTTGAAAATCCATTGTGTTAAACCATGTTTGACATCTTCATCCCTTCTGTAGTGTAACCAAAAGGCAGCTCATTAAAAAATAAAGACATAAAGACAGGTAAGCGCAAACATACACACTATCATATATCCTTCTGATGTTTGGTCAGTACAATATATATCCGTGTCAGCTGCGGAGCTACTGCTGTAACAGTAAAACATCCAGCACAGGAGTCAGTCAGAGCTTTTATATCTCTACAGAACTAATAGTAGCGACACTGGAGGCTAATATTCTTAAAATACAAATGAGTAAACGACATGTGAACTAGAGACTGAAGAGTGATAAAAGATATAACGTATCTGTCGGTAACTGATTGGATCAACTCAAAGAAAAAGATATTCAGAGGGAATCACATCTCTAAAACACATTCAACTCCTTACATTTTGAAAAGGAAGGTACATTTTTACGATACCATTTTTAGATCTTGGTCATTTGTAACTACATCTTTTAACTGTATGAAGGACTTAGTCATCAGACATCTGCATCTTGTGTTATCAGACAAATCAAAGCAGAACAAGCCTTAGTGATAGCTCACTTCACTCACTTCCTGTGCTCTGTCTCTCAGAGTTGTACTGAACACAGGCTTTACATTTAAACATAATATAATAATAATATAATAATTAAAGTGATGGATGCTCTGCAAAATGCTCACTACATAAATATCAGTGAATTGAAACAATGCCAATGTCAAATACGTCATTTGATAGTTTGAGTTCCACTTCAAAATGATCTAGTATGTTTCTTTTGTGATCATATTTCACAGCTCTGGTGGTTACAAACATTGTGCAAACAAAACTTTAAGCTGGACATGGTGCCTGTAAATGTGTATTCTGGTTGTGTGTTTTGTCTTTAGTTTCTGGTTTTGTGAGGTGGCAAGATAATTGATTGCATCCTCAGTTCCTGGCAAGATCCGTCATGAACTGTATAAGAGTTTCTCTGGTTCAGCAGCTCCAGACAGGACAACTGAAGCTACAGACGCTGAGAAGGAGGAAGAGAAGATCGTTCTGCAGCAGGTTTGCTCACAAACTGTCATTATATTGACCTGACTGCCACTACAGGTGGTCTCTTCCCTAGAGAAGTATTACTAACATGTCCCTGTCTGTCTTTATTAAAGGTATCATCATCTTCAACATCTGCATCATCTCCACCATGAAGACGCTGACTCTGTCTGCACTTCTTTGTGCCATGATGGCTCTGACCAGAGCTGCTGGTGAGTATTACTCCATATGTGAGTGAGTGTGAAAGAGAGACAGCTTATGTTCATGTGTAATTAAATGTATTCATAAATAAACAATGTAAACAGCAGACAACTTAAATCAGTACTATGTCAAACTGTGCAGTTCTTCCAGACGCAGAGGCTGGAAACTGGACCAACTCGTTCAGTCCAACAGGTCAGTCGGTACTTTATAAGAATTATATTAAAGTACAATTTGTCATGATGTTCTCCTGTAAACAAACAGAAATACTGCATTTATCTACTGCTACTGTAGACTCACTGTCCACTCTTTTGTATGACAGAAGAGAATCATGTTGTCAAGAGGTCCACATCATGTCCAAAAGATTGGACTCCTTTTGACGGTCGATGTTATCTCTTCGTTCAACAACCCATGATTTGGGCTGTGGCTGAGGTAATGGGGATTATCTTTATTCAGTGAACCTTCCACACAATGTTTGTTCTGTTCACTACTTTCTACACTTCTTCCTCCTCTGTAGAGAAACTGTCACTCTTTGGGTGGAAACCTCGCATCTGTTCAAAACTCCAAGGAGTCCGGTGTGATTCAGGCGGTGATGACATTGAGCAACACTCAAAATCAAGTAATAGCTTGGCTTGGAGGGTCTGATGGACAACAGGTATATTATTTGTCATTTACATAATGTGCAAAAGTTATTTGATTAAATAATTATTGTCTTTTAAACGTTCAATATTCTCTTCTGTGCTCAAGGAGGGACATTGGTTCTGGAGTGACGGAACGCCTTTCCACTTTACTCAGTGGTGTCCTGGACAGCCTGATAACGCTGGTGGTCGTCAGAACTGTATTGGTTTTAATTTTAGAGGTAAATAATAAAACATTATTTTCAATGAGAGCTCAGTGTATAATTGTTGTAAACTGGACAGGATGAATATCAAAGAAAAGGCTGGTGAATTACAATTTTAATATTTTTTGCACTTGTAGTTACAAATACATGGTATTACATCCTAACCTACAAAATGTACACGATTGATTTTGAGATTTATTAGTAACCTATTAATGTAGTCATAGAAACTGTGGTGTTGTAATGACAACAATAAAGAGTAACTGTGAGTGATGATGTTCAAACGGACAATATATCCCAGGATGAATGATCTGTCTACATAATGCTTCATTCAACAGTTTCAGGTTTGCTGTCTGACTGCTGTATTTTTGGTTCTTATAGACTCGAAATGCTGGGATGACCTCTATTGTGATTGGCAGTTCCCATCTATCTGTGTCAGAGAGGAATGATAAAAGCATGTGTTTGTGTATCTGAGAGGAAATTCGTCTCTCTCCAGCCACCAGTCTCATATTTGACCTGAATTCTCTTTATCTCGATTTACATCTTTATTTCTTCTCTATCGCTGTAACGCTACTTAAGGAAAGAAGCGACAAGTGACATAAACAGCAGCTGGATTGTCTCTGTCTCTTTAATACGAGCAGACTGAATGTGTAATGAAAAGAAAGCTTTTAGCACAACTTTATTCTGCAGAGTGAACTGTTCTTTCTTGTCTTATGCAAAATTAAAAGCCTCAAGCATTGAAACAAGCTGGTCAGTATTATATCTCTTGTTTGTGTGAGTTTAATTGGCCTAGAACTTTAGCTTTAAGATCAAAAGATGATTATGAGACAAGAGTTCAGAATTTCAGCTTTTATTTTGTGGTATTCACATCTAGATGTGTTAAACAACTCAGGACAAACCACCCTTTGTTTGAACCCACCCATTTTTCAAGTGAGCAAAACTATTGGGACATGTGACTGACAGATGTTTCTTGTTTCCCAGGTGTTGCCTTTTAGGTTGACTGTCCAAACATTAAATATCTCTGCATGACTGGTCTAAGTTTCATCCTTGGTTCAAACCTATGAAGACTGCATTTCCTGTTAAAGAGGATAAACCAACATGAAGACCAGAGAGCTGTCTGTGGGAGAAAAGCAAGCCACTGTCAAGCTGAGAAAAGAAGGAAAATCGACCAGAGCCATTGGACAAACATTGGGCAGAGCAAGCACAACAATTCAAAACGTCCTTAAAAAGAAAGAAACTACAGGTGTACTGAGCAACAGACGTCGAACAGGTCGGCCAAGGAAAACAACTGTAGTTGATGACAGAAATATCATGATAGCTGTGAAGAAAACCCCCAAAACATCAGGAAGTGACATCACCAACAACCTCCACAGTGCAGGGTGAAGGTATCACAATCCACTGTTGAAAGAAGAAGAAGAAATATAGAGGCCACACCAAATGATGCAAACCACTCTCAGCAGGAAGGATAGACTAGGACAGAATAGGAAGGCCAGACTGAAATTTGCAAAGAAGTACAGAGATGAGCTGCAAAAGTCCTGGAACACAATCTTATGGACTGATGAAACCAAGATGAATCTCTAGCAAAGTGATGGAAAGGCCAAAGTGTGGAGAAAGAAAGGAACTGCTTAAGATCCGAAGCATACAAGCTCATCTGTGAAGCATGGTGGAGGTAATGTCACGGCTTGGGCGAGCATAGCTGCTTCTGGAACAGGCTCATTAATATTTATTGATGATGTAACTGATGATGGTCGCAGCAGAATGAATTCAGAAGTGTACAGAAACATTTTGTCTGCCAATTTACGGAGAAATGCTTTGAAACTAATGGGGAGGAAGTTTATCATGCAGCATGACAACGAGCCAAAGCACACTGCCAACAAAACAAAGGACTTCATCAGGGGAAAAAGTGGAAGGTTTTAGACTGGCCAAGTCAGTCAGCTGACCTTAACCCAATAAAGCATGCATTTCACCTCCTTAAGAGGAGACTGAAGGGAGAAACACCCCGAAACAAACAAGAACTGAAAGAAGCTGAGATAAAAGCCTGGAATAGCATCACAAATGAAGAATGCAACAGTTTGATGTCGATGGGTCGCAGGCTTGAGGCAGTTATTGCAAGCAAGGGTTATGCCACCAAATATTAAATTTATTTACTTTAAGATTATTTGTTCCTTTACTTTTGCTCACCTAAGAGTGCTGTGGTCTAATACAAACAGTGGCACTGTATGTCCTGAGTTGTTTAACATATCTAGATGTGAATACCAGGAAATAAAAGCTGAAATTCTGAACTCTTGTCTCATACTCATCTTTTGATCTTAAACCCAAATGTCTTCAGTGAACAACAAAAACAAAGGAATTTGCCTCACCGTTCCAATACTTTTGGAGGGGACTGTATGTCAGAGGTCTGAACATCATAAATTCCAAAAATAATGCAGAACTTAATAATAATGAAATGAAGTTGGTGGGGATAATTTATGCTTTGTTTGACTTAACAGTTAAACAGACCTGATAATTTTTGTTGGGAATCATCATAGGAAACCAACACAATAGGAGGGTTAATTTAATAAATGAAAATATCTAAGGAACTGTTTTATCTGTAGTTGCAGTAAATGTTGTGCTGTCCAAATCTTCAAGACTCACCACCACTGAGGTGAAAAAAAGCTTATATTATTTAAAATTAAATAATATATCCTTATCATAATGAGTTGTTCTTTATTAAAAGCAAATATTTATAAAAAAAATTAAGCTATTTTAAACCCAAACTATATTTTACTATTGTTTAAAGATGTTTTTCTCACTTAATGAACGGGTGTAAATTCAGAATATTCAGCAGTATTTTAAAGAGGTGGTATTAAGCTTTTTTGGCTTTTCCCCTCTCCTTTATTGAGTTATATATCTTTTTTGTGCATGTAACAGGTTTGCAAAGTGAAAAAGCCCAAAGTCCAGCCCAAAGGGAGTTCCCATCTCCCACAGAAAGCTCTGCTCTGAACCGCTTGAAAACAGCTCCTTTATAGTCCAGCCCTTCACTTCCTGTGCTTGTGACGTCACAATGAAAAGACGTCATAAAGCTTGCCAAGTGGCTAGTGGGGTCAGGCACGCCCTCAAACCAAGCTAGTCTGAGCGGAGGCCCTTTGGCTCGACTCGCCTTTGTTTGGGTTTCCATTGTAGAAATGTTGTACCTGCTTCCAGGTACTTTTTTTCGTATCACCTCACCTTCATCGAGGTTCCAAGCGAGCTGACGGACACTAAAATGTAACGTGAAAACACGACAGACTGCTGACTGGTTAGAGAGAATATTCACTATTCACTGCATCATCATTGCATGTGCCAGACAGCAACAGAAAGTTTTATATTTTACAGTTTTCGTTTGGAATTTAAACACTAAATCCACTTCTGAGAAGTTTTGAGGTGAGAAATCAGCTGTGTAGATTTTAAATATTGACAGTTTTAAGAGAAGTGATGGCGGAACAAAAATGTGATGAATATTTTCGGAGTTGAGGGGCTCCACAAGTGTCTGCGGTGGAAGCCTGTGCCAACCCGCAGGAGGAGCCTGTGAGGGCGGCCAGCCGCCCGCTATGTACTATCTCTGGGTACTATCTCTGGGTACTATCTCTGGGTCCTATCTCTGGGTACTATCTGCGATGGAAAACGGAGCAGGGCCGAGTAGAGTCGAGTCTATCGATTTGCGCTATGGTAGCATTTTTCGGCAAGGCAGCTTAGATCGTCAGAACACCGGCAACAGTTCAACGTTTAGTCCTTATGGTAAGATGTGGAACAATGACGTTGTGTGGTTGTGGACTTGTGAGTAACTTATACAATCTTCTAGGTTACGGTCTCACTCTGAAGCGGCTTTGATTTGGATCACACTACCTTTTTTCTTACGACCCGCCCTTCTCTGCTTCTGATTGGCTAATAGTCCTTACCTGGGAACTGCGCGTGTGCAACTCCCAACAAAGATTTTGTACAAGTAAGATGCATCACTCTGTAGCTCAAGAGCGGAGCGTACAAATACACATAAGGTGAAAAGAGGAGCTTCAGCAATGTGCAGTAAAATATGGTGTTTTTTGAAAATTAAATCATGTAAAACTGTTCTGGTAAGGTGTTCCCTAAATAAAATTTTGAACCTGAAAATGAGTATAATATCACCTCTTTAAGAACAGACAACAGCCTCCTGCAGTATATCATTTGTCACCACATGGTGTGCTGTAGGCGGCTTTACAATGAAAGTCTATTCAGTAGTGAATAGGTGCGTTTGACTTCATGCGTCGCTGTCCATCGCTGACTTAACATGATGCATTCTGGACCAAAAATAAGGCATGCTGGTTAAAAATTTTGGCCAGTGCTGCAAAACATCCAGCTATGACAAAAATAGGAGAGGTAATCCATTCAGATCATTGTGATACCAAAAACTTGGACTATTGGACTATATTACATACTACTGGCAACCACAGTATGCAGTATGCTCACCCTCCCCCATCACCCCAGTCACCACTTCTGCTTCCTGGGCACCATCATCTCCCAGGACGTCAAGTGGGAACTCAACATCACCTCCATCACCAAGAAGGCCCAGCAGAGGATGTACTTCCTGCGGCAGCTGAAGAAGTTCAGCCTGCCAAAGACAATGATGGTGCACTTCTACACCGCCATCACTGAGTCCATCCTCACCTCCTCCATCACCATCTGGTATCATTCGCTCTGCAGAGAAGTTGATTGGCTGCAATATTCCTTCGTTTCAGGACTTGTACGCCTCCAGGACTCTGAGGCGTGAAGGAAAGATTGCAGCTGACCCCTATCACCCCGGAAACAAACTGTTTCAGACTCTCCCCTCTGGCAGGAGGCTGCGGTCCAGCAGGACCAAAACCACTCGCCACAGGAACAGTTTCTTTCTGATGGCAGTGAGCTTCCTCAGCAAGGTCCCCACTGTCAGTGACTCTCCCACTCTCTACCCCCCTACCCAAACTCACACACACTCTCCTGACCCCACACTTTACAACAACGCTCAACTGTGCTTTATGCTCATGTTGCCAACTTTTGCACATACTTGTCAGCATTGTATTATTGTATTATTGTATCGTTTTATATTTTTTGGTGGTCGTCCTAGCTTATCTGGAGCAGGCCATGAATGACCCCTATTGCTACCCAGGGCCTATAAATAATATTTAAAAAAAACCCACACACACACAAAAAACACATTGTGTGATATACATCACCATTATCCAACGTGTCTGTCTCAGTCTGTAGGTCTGTACTATATGTAGGCCTATTACAATAAATCACACCACTAACATTCTGCATTACAACAAATATACCAAACTACCGATATGATATTTTGCACAACTTTTACACTAGATAAAATATAACTACTGCAAATAAAATACCACAGATAAGATATAATACATCTCAGTTCATTCTAAAACCCATACATATTTGCTCCAATCTCTTGTTGACATGAACATCGTCAACAATCCCCTAACATCAATAAGGTTGTTCTGTTTTTTTTGACGATAGGGGCTTTTAGGCGCAGGCCAGATGGTAATAGTGTATACTCAGAGTTAAGAGGATGGACACTATCTGGGGGAATAGCCGTTACTTTTATCAGCTTTAGCGAGTTTCCTTAAACAAAAAAGCCATTGCTGGCCATTTTTGCACAGCAATTCAGTATTAAAATCAAAATTGAGGAGATTATCAATCATAGTGCCCAAATATTTAAAATTAGTGACATTATCCACTGTCTGTCCTTTGACAACACTACTCTGAGTAGCTGGATGGGAACGTCTGAAGTCAACACACATATCTTTTGTATAGGTATCATTAAGTTAAGAAATTTTAATGACACCAGGAAACAAAATCGTTAACTGAACCATAAACAATTTCATCATCACTGAGAAGGCTAACAATAACAGATTCGTCAGCAAACTTATTAATATGTCTGTTGTCATAATGGCTTCGGCAGTCGTTTTGTTGGGAAGAGCTCTTTTATGACCAGTTTTTCGAATGACTTCATTACCAAGGGAGTTAAGGCCACAGGCCTAAACTCATTAAGGGCTTGGGGGTGGTTGCCCTTGGCACCACAATAGACTTCTTCCATTTAGATGGTACTCTACTGCTGTGTAAGTGACAGCTGGAAAATATAACTAAAAATAGGAGCTAGCTGCTCTGCGCACACTATGAGCAGACGACTTATGGTGGTGCAATATTATCAGGACTGGGGCTTTTCCTGGGTCTTCAACCTTTAAAACATTTGATCACACTCTGCTCATTAAAGAAAGTGTTCACATGAGACTTTCCTGAGCTGAGAGTGTTGGTTGCTAAAATCCTGTACATAGGACAATCCTGTAACATTATTTTCACTATAAGATATCCAGCTATTAACAACATCAATCAGTTCATCAATATCAGAGCATGACTCATGTGAAGCATGAAACATGAAACATGTGCCATATTTGTCACCTTGCCCCTCTTCAGGGCGGTGTGATATACAGGGATGAAATGCACACAGTTATGATCGGACGAGCACCATAGCACAAATCCAGTCTTATTGTGTCTGGTCGAGCATGTAACATACTGATAAAAGTTTCTCAGTGTTGATGACAGTGTACAGTGGTTCATATCACAAAGAATAATATTGGGGGCGTGGACTTGGTGGATAAGCTTACAGGCAATACTTTCATTTGCCTTAGGATTGATGTACACAAGTGTGACTCTCGGGGCAAATAACGTGGGCATAAAGAAACAGAAAGCAGTAATAGGGACGTTTCTGGTTTCTTGGTTTCTGAATCAAAAAAACTAAATCAAATTCAAATGACGGTGGGGTTTTGTTTTTTTTTAAATTCCTTTTTCATTTCTCCGTTTGAAGATAGACATTAAGAAAAGAAAGACTGGTGCGCCAGGTGACCCGGAAGTAATAGTAAACATAGGCTATTAAAAGTGAAGCCAAGCTTGTAGAACGGTCAAATCTGTAACATTATGCAGAACTAACGTTATACCAGGGTGATGTTAGATGCAATTAAATAAAATTAATTAATTAATTAACCTTGACCGAGAGAAATACGTTAGCAACAGCAGTTGATTACATGCATATAATATTGTGTATTTATTCATGTAAACAGCAAGAGTCACATTTTTTAAGCGCATTGCTTGGTGTAATAAAGTTGGTAGGCTAATGTTGGTTAACCTAAGAAATGATTGTGTGTGCAGAGTTGTTACTGTCAACGCTATATTTTTAATATTAAATTAATATTTAATGTGGTTTCCACCGTGATTAACCAAGCTGTTCCCCCTTTCAACCAGCAGGTGGCAGGATTTAACTGAAGGCCTGTACTGTGTCTTTATAAAACGTTTTGAATCCAGATTACTTATATAGATGTATTTATTGTTGCTCATTTCATTTGTTTTTTGATATCTATGTTTTATTTGCAGCCTAGTTATCATCTACATCATTCACCCTCAGCCCAGAGTTAAACCTGCATGCCCTTCTGTTCTAACCTAAATGTACAACCTATGGCTGCAGAACATTGACTGTGAATTTTGTGATTTTACGAGGTCCTCAAAACAAAGTCCAAATACGTAATTACATTGTTTAAAAAACAGGCTATCAACACTGAGAATGTCTTCTCAGGACGTCAGTCAGGCTTCTGAGGCCACATTTAAAATGTTCTGGCTGAAATTGTACAACTGTATGCTAACAAATACAAACAAAAAACAAAGTTAAAATTCAAACAAAGACTTTGGCTTTTTAGTTGAACTTAAACAAGTAAAAACAAACTGGCATTTATGTATATACTAAAAACACACAGGCCTAGATGAGGGACACCTTAAAAACATTGCTGGGCCTCAGCAAGTACAGTATGCCCGCACCTACAAAGTCAGCATTTAAACTTAAAAAAAAAATATATACAGGCAGTTAATTTTCCCCCTGACCCCCACATTGTCAGAAACCTGCTCTAGCCCAACATCACCAGAGATGCAAACTCTTTCACCATTACTTATTACCAAGGTTTACCCTCTCTTAATACCCATCCTACCATATCCCTGGCTGCCCATACAACCCTGAGTCTTTATTACCATGCCCAAAAGTCCACTCCTCTAATGCACTCTACCCAACGCTCTAAGCGACCTGTTCTTATAGCCTTTAGCCATATTATTATCTTACTCCTCCTGTACTCCTCAGGGGATGTGGAGTTAAACCCAGGCCATGTAACCCCCAGTGCTATACCTACGCCCCAGCTAACATTTGTTGATTTTCTGCAACCATAAAAGTCTAGGTTTCCTGCAAATTAATATTTGTTGTCTGCTCCCTAAATTTGATTCATTCAACGCCCTCGCACAGTCAGCTAACCCCTATATCCTGGTCGTTTCTGAATCTTGTCTTAGGAACTCCACCTAAGTATTTATATCCAACTATAACATCTTTCGTCAAGATAGAACGGGGAAGAGGTTGCAATCCATTGCAGAGATAGCTTACAGAGCTCAGTCATGCTGGACAGGTCTATACCCAAACAGTTTGAATCTTTCTAGAAATAAGTCTCTCACTGTGGTTGTCTGCTACAGACCCCCCTCAGCCCCAAGTAGTACCATTTGCTAACTGATTGCCCCCCATCTATCCTCTGAGTTTCTACTGTTAGGAGACTTAAACTGAGATACCACCTCCTTCTTTCAAAGCTTGATGCCCTCAACCTCAGATTATCACTGAACCCACCAGGTACACCCTCAAACCTGTGATCAAAGGCACCCTCAGTGGGGGGTCTGGGGTTCCTCCCCCAGAAGATTTTGAGAATTAAATACTTATTTTCCTGCATTCTGGAGACATTTTCTGCACCAATCTATGGAGTAAATGTCTTTATTTATATGAATGGCAGCACAAAATTCAGCAGGTGACAATTCAAAATATAACAATAAAATGCAGTAAAATCAGTAGCTTTTTTTTGTGGCTTAAGTAATTTTCTTGGACAATGTACATTTGTTTCTTCTAATATTTAAATTGCATTGCATGTTTTCTTATTGTGCAAATAAACAAATAATTTTCACTTGTTTCTTGTTCTAAGCTATTTTTCAGAACATATTTTAACCAATTTCGCTTTCAGAAAGTGATGGGGACATATTCCCAGCGACCATAGTGTAAATGACACCAATGGTAATAAATTTGTAACATTTTTTCTATGTGACTGGCACACAATAGTTTTTTACATTACATTTACATAATTCTTTACATTTACTCATTTGGCAGACGCTTTTATCTTACTTACATTTGAGAAACAACATACAATCATTTACAGAGCATAAAATACAGCACAAGCTCTACAACTGACAATACATATTAATAAAAGCAGCAATAAATTCTAGTAAGCGCTAATAGCACATATCGCATCAGTGGGGTAAATACTTAGGGAAAGAAGTTAGAGTTAACAAAAAGTGCAATCATTACAAGGTAATTGTAGGAAATAGAGGAGGAAGATCACAGGAAGTGCATGTTAGATGTTAGGAGTTAGAGGTGTTATAAGAGGAAGTGTTCTCGGAAGAGATGAGTTTTCAAGAGCTTCTTGAAATTAGAGAGGGCTCTGCTCTGATGGCGTGTGGTAGCTTGTTCCACCATCGTGGTGTCACAGATTCCAACAGCCGGGACTGAGATTGCTTTGTGTGCTTTGGCCATCCCTTCACACAAAGTAATCCCAGTTCCACAGTGCCATCCGTTTTATTACAGGGGCCCCATTTAATACCCACCACTGCGACCTCTACGCATTAGTTGGCTGGCCGTCGTTACGCACTCGACGCCTAACTCACTGGTACCAACTTATTTACAAGTGCTTGTTAGGCAAAGCCCCCTATATCTACGCTCACTGTTGTCTATATCATTACCCACCCGCAGCCTCCGCTCAAGCAAGTACATCTCTCTGGTCACCCCAAAATCCCACACCACCTTCAGCCGCCACTCCTTCCAGTTCTCCGCTGCCAATGACTGGAATTAGTTACAAAAAACCCTCAAGTTACAGACAACAGCAAATTTCTGTATGCTGATTTTTGTTAAGCCACGCTAAGAAATGTGTCATTTGCATATTAAAATCACAAAATAAATCGAGCCCCTTCAGACCGTCTGACAGACACAGAGCTTGTATGGGACTGTGCTTCATCAGAGGTACAGGTACAGGTATATATACAGGTATCGCGGTCAGGTGTGTCATGTTATTCTCTTGCTATGTTATTCTCGGCGGACTGTTAACTGTTTGTGTAGCAAATACATTGATTAGACACTGACCGACATTTACATATAAATGTTTTGATTCCTACTTTGCTGGGGACAGTTCAGCAGTCTCTGACAAGAGCTGAAGCTGTGAGCAATGCATTCTCCCGCTCTCTCTCTCTAAGTGCAGGCAGGCTTCAAACAAAATGTAGTAATGTTATTTTGAGTAGCCAGTGTTCTCCAAAGACCTGCGAGACAGGCTGCGTCATGAGGATTATTGCATTTTTGCATTGCGTTTTTATGTTGTTGAGTTACATTCTGTGATACAGTCAGATTTGGGGCCGCGGAAAAATGACCTGGCAAAGCTGACTGATAAAACAATCATTGTTATTACTGAGTGATGTTCTTCTCATGCAGTAGGCCTACTGTACACCACTGCTCTGTTTTATGTGACTGCATTTGATTACTAAGGTTTTCATTACATATTTTAAAAACATTGAGCAATTGTGACTATTTGCACTCTATAGTTAGCAGTATATTGTGACTTAAGGGTCCAGCACAGGCTTGCTTGACCTGATCTTGATCAACAAAGTGTTGGCCTGTTTAAACCAACTAAAAGTTTCCTGATTCACTTTATACCACAAAACCACTATTGGTAATAAAATAACTGCCTCTCCGTCTCAAAGTCCTAAGCTGAATTTCAGTCGCAGTACAATCCCTCAGGAGCCTGGCATCGAAAGCAGAATGCCTCAGGAAGCCGGCAGAAACCCTGTGGAGGTGGGGCAGGAGGCCAGCGACATGACTTAAGAACAGGGCCAGTGTCTGATGGCTGGAGTCTGAGACAAGAGGCTGGCGGCATGGCAACTTCCCTGAAGGCTTGCTACAGGGCAGCAGGTCTGGAGGCTGGCTGGATAAACCGGAGGAGATTGCTGAAGCTCAGAGAGTCAGGAGATTGTTGCAGCAGCTCAAGGGAGCCAGAGGTAGTTTTGGCTCAGTGACGTGCAGGAGGTTGCTGCAGCTCAGCAGAGTCAGGTAGTAGCAGCCATGCTTCAGCTCGCAGAGGAGTTTGCTGGTCCGTCGTTTGGCCATGAGGAGTAGAAGTCTGCCAGGCCACCTACTGGAAATGAGGAGGAGGAGTTGGCTAGGCCGCTGACTGGGCACCAGGAACAGATGTATGGCAAGGGCCCAGGGCAAGCCAGGAGCAGGGTAGAAAAATATCTAGGGAACTGGGTAACAAAGTCTCTGGAGAGCCAGACAGCTGAAACTTAGTGAAGCTGGGGGTCTCTGGAGTCTTGATCAGTTGAGTCTGCGGGATGCTATCCAGCTGGATCTCTGGTGAGTTGGATAGCAGTCTCTGTGAAGCTGGCTAGCTGGGTCTCCGGGCCCTGAACTGGCAGGGAGTCCGAATTGCTGAACAGCTGAATAGAGTTGGCATGCAAAGAGTCTGTGGCATTGGACAGCACAGTATAAACAAGAGGTGGGAAGTAATTACAATTACTCTCGTTACTGTAATTGAGTAGCATTTTTGTGTGTAAGTATTTTTTAAAATCTGTAATTTTACTTTTACTTAAGTTGTTATGTTTTGTTTAAAGTAGGCCTGTTGTACTTCGCTACATTTTCAATCACATCCGTTACTGAGTAAAGGAAAAACTCGCGACCACTTTGTGTGCAAGAGTGCATTGAACAACTTTATCATGATGCAGTACGAGCTGTGAAAAATGCTATTTTAAGTTAGTGTTAATGCAAACCGAACACTTCCTGCTGCTGCAGCTTCATATTAGATGCAATTAACTGGCGAAACAAGAGTTCACTTTTATTGTGAAGACGTCACAGGAAGTGCAATCTGTGTGTAAGTGAGATCAGCGCTGACCGCTGTCGTGCAGACCGCTACAATGCGTCTACACAACAAGATAACCGTCATTTTCAACAGTTTTCAGACAGCGGACCAGTTTGAAATATTGCAGTGGGTAATGCAACAGTCAGGAGCAGCAGACACAGTGAGCTGTTTGATAAAGAGCTGCAGACGACAGACTGCATCCTTCCACCTCCTCAGACAGGTAAGTTAACCAACTCGTTTCACTTTCGCTGTTCGCAGACTCATGCTGTGTGCAGCATAAAGTCAGCTCACATAATTATGAAAAATACCAATAACTGCCCGACAATAGTTTGTTTAGCTGCCCCAGACAGCTGTGCCCTGTGGTATTAAAAGGCATCTGCTGTTACCACCAGTAGCCTAACTAATGTTACAATGAGTGCAGCTGCATAGCTTCAAACATGGTTAATTAATGCCAGTCAGAGTTACATTTACAATGACAGATTTTAACCATCACTCGTCAGTGAACAGCCTCCTTGGCTGCGGTCTGAGAGCATTTTCTAGTTTAGCAGGCCTATGTAGATTTGTCATTATGGATTTAGGCCTGACATGTTTTTAAGATTCTGTTCACACTGAAATAAGCTAATAAAAACGTTCATTTTGCAAAAGTTGAACATATTAAACAGTAATATGGCAATTACAAATGTTTTTGAAAAATGTGTGGCCTTGAACAAATGTAGTCCTTGATGTGGAGGTCAGTTAAATAATAGCCTACTTCCATTGGTGGTTAAAAATAAGTTTTTGTAGTTTAGTAAGATGCTTTGCTCCAAATAGCCAAAAAGACATTGGTGCATGACAGTTTTGGTTGGCATTAGCAACTTGCTGGTAACTAGTTATTTATTATACTAATGCTTATGATATCCCATTAAAATGACCACCTGATTGAATGTAAAAAGGGATATGACTTCATGTATAGTCTAGTGTTTCCTGTTTTCCCAGTCCAGTGCGGTCTGCCAGAGTCTAATTTGTGCCGCCACAGTTTCCTGATGAAACAAAAAGATTCTCAAACTTCTCATTATAACACTTCGTTTTTCGCCATTGATTTGGCAAAGTATCTGTCAAACAAACTAAAATTGAAAGTGCCATATGGCTTTCTTCCCTTATCAAATCGCAAAAGACTGCAATTTAATTAAATAAGTACATGTATAAATAAGATATTCAATCAATATAGATAAGTTATTTTAGGAGGTTAAAAAAGTAACTTTTACTCTGAGTAAATTTTAAATTAGCTACTTTTTACTTTTACTTGAGCAGATTTTTATACCGGTAATTTTACTTCATCAAAGTTCATCAAAGTAGTTGTTCCTTCACTTAAGAAGAATATTTTTGTACTCTTTCCACCTCTGGTTTAGACCTACTAAAGGGATAAACCACTATTGGGAGGCTCAGGGGACAAAATTAAATTAGTTATTACATTAGTGTAATTTGGTTAAAGAGATAGTTAAGAGATGGTAAGTCTTTCCTACCTACAGTGAAAAACAATAAAGGACAGAGCTCTTTTTATGTATTTGGTGTATTCTGAAGTTATGTCAAACAGCAATATTATCTCGAGTGTGTATGTGATCAAATAACATAATCCTGATCACTTAGGCATCTGGACTTTAATAACTAACCAAGTAAATTAAAGGGAAGTAAGGTGGCGCCTTTTTCCAAGCTTTGTCTGAGGGGAGGCCCACAGTCTTGGACCTAGCTTAAAAATTTTTATTGAGCGTGTAATGGAAAATGTATTTACTTTTACTTCCCTATCTCTGTTAAAGTGTTAGACAAGTGATAGATGCATTGGTTTCAGTTCTTTCACACCATGCTTTAGGGTGAGAAAAACACTGGAGAGGGAGGCCGGGGTGCAGCAATTCAGAGTAAACAGGAACTTACACCCTTGCTTAGTTTTTAGTTTTTAATTTTTATTTGATACATATCACTAGTTTATTTACGATGACACCTCCATTTAAGAAGATCTCTTCCCCTGCTTGCCTTGTAACCACGAAACTCAAATTCCACAAAAACAGCAAATCCTTAAATTTTTGTCTAATTATGTATAATTAAACCCAAAAGGCTTGTATTCACTGATGTATATGATAAAGTTATATATTCTAGTGCAATTGAATGGCAAGAGGGAATTTGTGTGTGAATTTATAATATATAAGTATGTTCTTTCTATGTATACTGGTGTTAGTATGCCCTCACTGTTGAAGAACTTCATGTGTTAGCTTGTTGCTGAGGTACAGACATACAGACATATCTTACTGTTAAACATTGAATAACCTGCGGCAGTGCCTGTTCAGAGCAGTGGCGTTTTCTCCCAAAGCCCAAGGGAAGCCAGGCTTCCCCTGTTTTTAATCAGACTCTATTAATCATTTTAATAAAAATCAAAATGTTTATAATTGTGATAAATGTTATGTGCTGTTGCTGTCATCTCGTCCCCAATTCTCAGTATTTTACAATAAGTGAAACAGCGTGAAGCCAGACAGCATGCAATCAACGTCATTCAGATGAAATAACGGGAGCAGTTAGCAACTTTAGCAGTCCTCCAGTTATGGAAGATGGAGATTTGGAGTTTTTAGTTATAATAAATAGTTTTACTAAACTACCACTACAGCAGCAATTTAAGATTAAATCTGATGGAAGACCAACGGCAAAACTGGAGCTGGCCTGGAGAGGAAAAAGGGGTTTTGGACGTTTAATGAGTTAAACTATATCCAGACAGAGTGGCGAGCTGTTATCCAAACTTCAGTTGACTTGTTGTGGAGGATCTAAAAGCCAGTGGGAAATTCCATAACTTTGTTATTGACCCCTTCACCTCCATGACAGACAGGAGAATGGCCTTCCTTTTCAAATAGGGTGAGTGAAATATCACCTTCTTCTCTCTGAACTAACTGAACTGCAGCTATGTGTGTGGTGACATTGTTTGTTTTGCTTTGCTTGCCTGGATTTAGCTGTGAATGAATAGTCCATTGAAGTAATCTCATTGTTTTTACTGCGGTTGTGTATGCATAGATAATGAGCACCACGTACAGCACTTGCCACAGCGCACTGTGCCAGGTTACCTGAATAATTGTTTGGTCTTAGTACTTGGTTGTTAGTCTTGAGTAATGTTGTGTTATGAACATTAAATAAGCATTAAATAATAAGTTTGTAGGCCTATTTGATAAATGCACCATTGCTAATTTGCAAATGTAAAACTTCAAAGTCTTCTGATTGAGGTTGTGAATGCTTCTTTAATTTTTGACAGTAGCCTGTTTTTACTGTGCACCATCAGCAGCGGGCTATGTATGCTATTTGGGGTGAGAGAGCGTACGTGTCGGTAAATTCAACTTCAGCGTGTGTGGTGATAACAGATAGTGCGCATCTTTAAAGTACGATTCAGTTTGTGTAAAATTATACCCTGCACTGTAATAGCACAATACATTAGATAATTGCCCTCCAAAAAGGACATCCCCTATATTTGAATATTCGCTCGTAGGGTGGGCCTACATAATCGATTTTCAATTTTGGGATTAGAATTTTTTTTTTTTACACCGACATTTGGCCGACGGTGAGTATGGAGGCGTACATGGCCGTCACATGTCACTTTATAGCTACAGAGTGGGAACTTTCTGGTGTCGTTCTGTGAGGCAACATTGCACAACAGCTTAGAGTCGCGACGGACGCCTTCGCTATTCCAAATTGACATGACAATGCCTGCAATATGAAACTGTGCACTGAGATACTCAAGAAAGAACCAGAGAAATGGGGCAATGAGGTTAGACTAATATTTTATTTTAAATAACATTTAAATTATATTACTAAGCGGCAAAGCTTTGATTATTCGCCGATAATTTCTATCAAAGCTTCGAAGCTCAAAAAATGACATTCGTCCCTATCCCTCTCACTTGGCTTCCCCAAAAATTTACCCCACCCCACGCCACTGGTTCAGAGCAGGCCGGTTGTCAAGAAAATCAAAGAAGAACATACAGACAGAGACTCCTTTCGTTGTAGTTGTTAGTTGTAATAGAAGATATTATGGCTGGCTGTTCTGAAGAGTTTTTCCCTTAAGACATTATAAAACTGATCGGTGTGCAGCCACAACACTCTCTACGTAATATCAGTGAACAGACACAATGCCCATTATTGGTAATTTTATAAATTGCAGGCAAGTCACATATGTCGTTTAATATTTTGAGTTCCGCAGTTTCTTTAGTTATCACATTTCACAGCTCTGGGGTGTGAGTGTATGTGTCATTTTTGCAGGTTTTAAGAGGTGGACGGATAAGTGACTGTGTCCTCAGTTCCTGGTAAGATGCGTCATCAACTGTATATAAGAGCTGGTGTTTCTCTGGTTCAGGACGACTGAAGCTACAGACGCTGAGAAGGAAGAAGAGAAGATCGTTCTGCAGCAGGTTTGCTCACAAACTGTCATTATATATTGACCCGACTGCCTACAGGTGGTCTCTTCCCTAGAGAAGTATTACTAACATGTCCCTGTCTGTCTTTATTAAAGGTAATCATCATCTTCAACATCTGCATCATCTCCACCATGAAGACGCTGACTCTGTCTGCACTTCTTTGTGCCATGATGGCTCTGACCAGAGCTGCTGGTGAGTATCTCCATATGTGAGGAGAACGAGAGACAGCTTATGTTCATGTGTCTATACACAGCAACAAGGGTAGATGAAGACATGAACTCACTAGTGGGTCAAAATGTCCTTCCAGCTTCCAGACGCAGAGGGGTTGAAGTTGTCCAACAATATTTCTTTACATTTGTAATGGTGCCCTCTTGTAATCACATATATGAGAGCATGTACAGAGAAAGCAATGATATGTGTTCATAATATACAATGAAAACAGCAGACAACTTAATCAGTAACTAGGGCTGAACGATTAATTGCATTTGCGATATTATCGCGAGTTAATAAAATGAGATTTTCTAATCGCAAAGGCTGAGATTACACTCTGGTCACATGACACCGAAATGAACAAGCGGAAAGCAGTCTGCTTTCTCCACGTTACGCTGTACTTTGCCTTCTTGTTGTACAATGGCTTAAGCTCGACAAAAACTGACACTACATAAACTTTAGTGTCACACAGGGAATGAAAGTAGCCACCACCCGGGTAACTTGGCGGTGGTGGGTGAAATTGTCGGGCCTTCCATCCGTGGCTTTGACGGACAGGAAAAATGCACAACAGAAAGACGTGTAGTAAGCATAGACTGTATAAAAAGGTAGTAAGGCAAGCGTATTGTGGCGATCTGCGTCACACACCAACCACCAGTCAGCTCAGGAAATATCTGTGATACGGCGTCCCAGTCTGTCCGAGTTACTGCCCGATTACAGCCAGTGCGCCGCTTACCTGCATCGCAGGCTGCGGGGGAATTCCGGGTTGTCGGAGAATTACTAAGCTTGTCTATTAAACACGAGAGGCGACACTTGGTTTTATTTTCGTTAGCCAACTTTTGAATTGAACCTCAAACTGAGTATTCTTTGTTTGCTTACTGGAATACAGAAAGATGGACTAGGAGATTGGAACTGAATAAGGACTCATTAATTGCTGGTTGAACTGTGGGTTTTGTATTGAGCACTTACTTTATTACACACTGTGGATGAGTTCGTTTTTCTTGTGGTCTGTAGGTAGGCCGACCTGATTGTTGATGCCATGACTTGACTCAAATTATCTTTCTCATATTATAATTTGATATATCTTCTCCACCATTGCTCATAATAATAATTCTACCTCATAACACAAAAAAGAACAGTGTAGTTCTATCTAGCTAATATTGTGTTTGTCATAGCATATACTGATTTACTGCTTGTCCATTTTGAATAATAAGAAGGTAAAGAACTTAAAAATGAATCGCATATTAAATCGCAATTGCAATATTGGTTAAAAAAATCGCAATTAGATTATTTCCAAAATCGTTCAGCCCTATCAGTAACTGCTGTGTCAAACTGTGCAGCTCTTCCAGACGCAGAGGCCGGAAACTGGACCAACTCGCTCACAACAGGTCAGTGGGTACTTTATCAGAATTATACTAAAATACACTTGGTCATGATGTTTTCTGTAAATAAACAGACATACTGCATCTACTACTTCTTGTCTGTTTGACTTCAGGAGAGAGTCGTGTTGTCATAAATTCCACGTTTGTCCCGAGGGTTGGACTGCTTTCAACAGTCGCTGTTTCCTCTACGTTCCACGATCCCTGAGTTGGGCTGTGGCTGAGGTGAACAGGATTATCTTTACTCAGTGAAGCTTCTACACTACATCTGTTCAAAACTTTCTACACTAATTTGCATCATTTACTATTGCTTCTTTCTCCGCTGTAGAAAAAGTATGTCCATGGGTGGACACCTTGCATCTGTACACAACATCGAGGAGTACCATCAGATTCAGACGATGATCTTGAGCGCCACTCATTATCAAAGAGAAGCATGGATTGGAGGGTCTGATGCAACAGGTATTTTAATTGTCTTTATATAGTGTGCAACAATAATTTATTTAAGGAATGACTGTCTGATTCTTATAACATAAAATATTCTCTTCTGTATTAAAGAACCAATGTTGGTTCTGGAGTGACGGTACTCTTTATGACTTCACCAACTGGTGTCCTGGAGAGCCTAGTAACGGTAGAGGTCATCAGAACTGTCTGCAAATGAATTATTCAGGTAAATTAAAACATATTTTCTTCAGAGCTCAGTGTATGTTGGTACCGGAAATATGAATGAATGAATATTACCAATACTTGGTATTATACTACAACATTTAAGTATTCAGATCCTTTACTTCATAAAAAACTAACTATGATTTAATCCTTAGATTATTATTACTCACGCATTTATTTAAAAGCAGGATTTTTTGAAGTGGAGCTCATTTTTAATTATTTTGTATCGGACTGCAAATAATGAAAACTTTTTTTCTGTTTTAATCAGCTGATTATTTTCTCCATTAATCGATTGATCGTTTGGTTTGCAAAACTTATTAAAATAGCGAGAAATGCCGTCACAGTTAACCAGAATCCAAAGTGAGACCTTCACAAAGCTCGTTGTGTCCAACCAAACAGTCCAAACCTCAACATTATTAACAAACATAACAATTCTACATATTTACATAAATAAAATCTAAATCTTCACACGTTAAAAGCTGAAACCATCAATGTTTTTACAGGAAAAATGACTTAAACCATTTCAATAGTAGCCATTTCATTTTGTGTTGACTTATTGATTAATCAACAAATAGTTTCAGTTGTACTTGTATAAACTGTTATTAAGTTTAATTATAAGAAAACACCATATTTTATAAACTGTTCATATGTTTTGTATGTAAAAATCCTGATTATAAAGTAACTCCTAAATAAAGCTGTCAGATAATGAAGGTACTTTTTTCCCTCTGAGATGTAGTGGAACAGAGTACAATGTGGCATGAAAAGATAAATAAAATAAATAATAAAATAATGAAATACCTAATACTTAGGTACTGAACTTGAGTAAATGTACTATTGGTTTTTAGATTATTTAGTAGCCTATTAATGCAGCTATAAAAACTGTGGCGTTGTGATGACAACAGTTAGGAGTTTCTGCCTGTAACTGCGAGAGGTGCTGATATATCCCAGGATGAATGACTGCTGTGTTTTTGGTTCTTGCAGATCAGAAGTGCTGGGATGACACTTGGTGTGATGTTCACCTCCCGTATGTCTGTGCCAGAAACGTCTGATAAAAGCGTGGATAACGTGTCAAAAGCACAGACACTGATCAATTTCTGTTTGTGGGTCTGCGAGCAAACTTGTCTGTCTTTACGCCACGAGTCATATTTGACCTGAAGGCTCTATATCTCATTTCACATCTTTATTTCTTCTCTATCGCTGTAACGCTACTTAAGGAACGAAGTCACAAGTGACATAAACAGCAGCTGGATTGTCTCTGTCTCTTAAATACGAGCAGACTGAATGTGTAATGAAAAGAAAGTTTTAGCACAACTTTATTCTGCAGAGTGAACTGTTCTTTCTCTTACGCAAAATTAAAAGTCTCAAGAAGCATTGAAACAAGCTGGTTTGTGTTATATCTCCTGTTCGGGTACAATAAATAGACAGGTATATGAAATAGATCTCAAAGAGCTTCAGCTACAATACTGTTAAATAATACTGTTCATTATAATTGTTGGGGCACCTAGTGAAAATGTCCATCCAATAAACTAATGAGAGATGGTACAGAGGGATGGATCCAAACCTGTAATGAATCTTGATATTAAAAGTTTCTGAAAGTGTCTGACAGCATTTGGTTCAGTTCAAACCTCCTGATATGTTCTGGACAAATAAAATAAATAAATATGGTATCTTTCATCTAATTGATCGAAGTCTTCATGTATTCCAGATGGGCATTTGATTATATAAAATTTTGACCACTTTTATTGATTTTTAATGGTTTTATTCAAACTTTACTCATCTCTGGCATTCCTGTTCAAAACTGAGTATGTGTGAGACTATATTATATTCAACCAACAGACGGGAAACGTCCCCATACACCCCCATCTATCTATATGTTTTGAAATAAATGTTCATTTCAAAATAAGGAATTTCTTTCTCAATAAAACCAATGTGGCTTACAGCATCCACCAAATGGGACTCTGGGACTAATACATCTTTTTAAATGATTTCAAAACAGTATCCTGGTCTGTGATATGTTTTATCTGGTCTACACTCAAATAATAGATAAATTATACTTTTAATTGAAAAATGAGTGAAAGTATTTCAGATAACTGAGCTTTTAAAACCATGAATTCCAAAAATTAGTGTAGAACGTCATTGTTAAATGACTAGAAATTGGGTAAAATATGTCCCACGTCATGTGGTGATAATTCATGCTTTATGTTGGATTAAACAGTTAAACAGAGCAGCCAATTTTTGTTGGGAACACTTGAATAGGAAACAATGAATGAACAATAGTAGTATTCATTGTGTAAATGGAAATATTTAAGGAACTGTTTAATCTGTAGTTGCAGTAAATACTTCAACGATCACCACCACTGGTTTAGATTACTCAACATTTTTAAGGTAACACATAGTTCTTTATTATAATGAGTTTTTCTTATTAAAAACAAATTAGAAAACATGAAGCTTTTTTAAACCAGCAGTACAGCAGCTTGCAGTACATCCATCTAACCACTAGGGTGCTTTTTAACTTTATCAGCCTATCCACAAAACACTCAGCTAGAGACAAACACAGGAGAAGAAATCCATTCAGATCACAGTGATACCGAGAAAAAAAAACTGTTACGCAAAAATGTATGTTTATATTCATCAAATATAACGAGATGTCATTAATATTATATATATTATATATATATATATTCAATATTAATGTCATTAATATTGAAACCCTCAGAATGAAATAATGAGTCAGACTTCATAGAGAATGGAGATTGTTTTGGTGGAACAATAGGACATGTAGTTTAAGGTCAGCTGTAGTCGGTCCTAAAAATTAGTTTGAGTTATCCTGAAACTATGAGAAGACATTGAAGTGCAATGTGTTTTAAAAAAACAACACCAACAAAAGCATTTGCTCTTTGTATTGCAGTCAGATGCAGACACCAAGTTGTAGGCTAGATGGCAAAAAAAAATGTTCTTCTTGTGCATTTTATGGGCTTGAGTTATTATTGTGATCATCGTGACATACTGTTGCTCTAAACTTCTCATAATACTTCACTTTAAACACTTAGTACTTACATTACAATACAGGGATGTTGAAAATATTGACTAAAGAATGTGCAAAAGTTCACAGTGTGAAGAAGTGTAAGTAGCTGACCTCGAATAGTTGAAGACTCGATGCTTCG
>NW_024042558.1:0-83680 GCF_014851395.1 Micropterus salmoides | reverse complement strand
TGTAGCAATAATAGGTTAAATCAGTGCAAATTTGGTAATATAGTGACATTAAAGGGTAATTAATAGGTACTAACAGGTTTTTCACAGTATTATCGGCTGCTATGAGCGTAAAGCTTCAAAATCACGGGAAGTCAAACATGTTATTATTATTTTATGATGTGAAGTGCTACTGAAATTAAAACATTTAATATATGGATATGAGCTCTCACTCCCTGTGGTTCGTCATGTGTCCATCAGTCTGGCGATTGGTTCAATCCACGGTCACGCGGCGGCGGTCGGGGAGCTGAGCGTCGTGTGGGTCGACGCCCACGCCGACATCAACACGCCGCTGACCCGTCCACCGGAAACATCCACGGGCAGCCCATGTCCTACCTCCTCCACGAGCTGCACTCAGAGGTCATCCTGAGACGAGATGCGTGTTTTTTCAGAGCGTATCTTCTCATCACGCAGACCGGGGCTGAATGTTGTTCCTTCCTCACCAGGTTCCCGTCTTGCCAAACTTCTCCTGGATCAAGCCGTGTGTCTCGGCCAAAGATCTCGTCTACATCGGATTGAGAGACGTGGATCCCGGGGAGCAGTAGGTTTCTGAGCTGATCTGGAGTCACTTAGACGGGAAAGACAGAGAAGATCCACATTTAAACGAGTTCATTTAACTGTTTAGAGAAGATTAACGTCTTTCCTGTCTCAAGATTTAATATTCAATACTACTGTGGAACCAGGATATTCTGATCTTAATGCGTCCTAGTCTTTCCACTGAGACGACTCTGCATCCACAGACTGGATGGTGGAAGAGTCTGCAGCTGCTCTGTCAGGCTGTATGCAGTCACAGCAAGGCGTTCAGCTAAATGCTAACATGCTCACAGTAACAGTGCTAATCTGCAATATTTACCCTGTTCCCCATCATAGTTTAGCGTGTTAGCATGCTAACATTAGCAGCAAACACTGATGGGAATGGCATCAGCTCTGCAGGTATTTGGTCCAAACCAACAGGTATTGGACATTTTTGTAGAACATAATAAGTGAGGAATTAAAAGAGTCATTCTTTTGTTTCCCCAGTTACATCCTGAAGCTGCTGGGTGTGAAGGTGTTTTCCATGTCGGACGTGGATCATCTCGGTGTGGCCAGAGTCATGGAGGAGACATGTGACTACCTCTCTGCCAGGTGAGCTCCACCTCCTGCATAACAATCACCTATTAGCACTCTCAGGAGCCACCTTGCTACATCCTAACAACACCAAAGGAGCTGCAGATGATTTTCAATGAAAATTAGTCAGAAGTGAGATAAATAATTAGTTTAGGAAGGTTTGGGCACAATCTGCAGGTTCAAAGAATGCTATTTAATTACACTAATAAATGTTCCTGCACTGTGGATTGTAGACCACTACAGACCTGTAGACCACTACTGACCTGTAGACCACTACTGACCTGTAGACCACTACAGACCTGTAGACCACTACTGAACTGTGACCACTACTGACCTGTAGACCACTACAGACCTGTAGACCACTACTGACCTGTAGACCACTACTGACCTGTGGACCACCACTGACCTGTAGACCACTACTGACCTGTGACCACTACAGACCTGTAGTGACCACTACAGACCTGTGACCACTACTGACCTGTAGACCACTACTGACCTGTGACCACTACAGACCTGTAGACCACTACTGACCTGTAGAACACTACAGACCTGTAGAACACTACTGACCTGTAGACCACTACAGACCTGTAGACCACTACTGAACTGTGACCACTACTGACCTGTAGACCATTATTGACCTGTAGACCACTACAGACCTGTAGACCACTACTGACCTGTAGACCACTACTGACCTGTGACCACTACTGACCTGTAGAACACTACAGACCTGTAGAACACTACTGACCTGTAGACCACTACAGACCTGTGACCACTACTGACCTGTAGACCACTACAGACCTGTAGACCACTACTGACCTGTGACCACTACAGACCTGTAGACCACTATTGACCTGTAGACCACTACTGACCTGTGACCACTACAGACCTGTAGTGACCACCACAGACCTGTAGACCACTACAGACCACTACTGAGGTCACACCGGTACAACAGCATTAACAGCGACACTGTTACAGTGAAAACATTTAGTTTTCACTGTAAACAACAGTCTGTGGCTGATTTGACTGATGTTGTTTTGAAATAGGCTACTAGAGATCGGTTCACTTCTACCGACACTAAAATATCCCCTGAATCAGTATTCACGATGTCTGTGTGTTGTCGGGATGTGTGAGCTCCCTCAGGGTCCGAAGTCCAACCACAGCATGGATTTAAACTATGAAGCAGAGGAAACTACCACAATGATTATTTTAAGCTTGCTTCCCTTTGTTGAGCACATGTCTGCACTGTAAAAATAAATTCTAATAATCTAATTTTCACAGTGTGAAGAAACCGATCCACCTGAGCTACGACATCGACGCCATCGACCCCTCTGTTACCCCGGCGACCGGGACACCTGTGGTGGGAGGACTCACCTACAGAGAGGGCGTCTACATCACTGAACACCTCTGTCAGACAGGTACGACTCAAAATACCAACAAACATGGAGCCAGACAATATTTTGTCACGGCTATACAGTAAATCTGAGGCTACAGCTGGTTAGCTGAACATCTAAACAGCTAGACTGGCTCGGTCCACAAGAAGCAAACTCCACCTGCCAGAAGCTCTAAAGCTGTATATATATATAGATACAGCTTGGACCAGACTTTTCAGTTTGATCTGAACCAAAATTACAAGTGTGAAACCTTCCCTGGACGTGGTCTGGAGCCTCGGCCCGGATCAAACCAACCCGAAAGCAGTTTTTGCATGGTTTGGACTAAGACCATTTACAGGAAGATCAGCTGGAAATATAAAATGCAGGGAGAAATGCTCTGAAATAAGGACTCAATTATAAATAAGCCACGACTGCTCATCTAAAAAACAGACTCCTCCTTTCCTGCCGGCAGCAAGGACATTTATTTAGCAAGTTTGAACTTGAACCTGTGCGGCAGGATCTTTTAGGTTTTATTGATGCGTTAAAACAACACAAATGCAAATGATTTATCACTTACATCTTACATTGAAATTCAGTTCTTCCAGAAAAGGTTCAATTGAGGTGCAGTAGTGTTTCAGTTCAACAGTAAACCGATTTAGTAGGTTTGGATCCAGTCCATGAAGTACAAAGTACAACATATGTCACACTTGACATTCTTGTCAAAGCTACTGACAAGACAGACACACGTCCGTTTACAAGCCAAGACGCAGCCCACATAAATGATCACAACAGGACGCAAGCATGTGAAGTTCTTTAGTGCGTTTGCATAATTACAGTGTAAAACCAAACCAAATGCATCAAAACACAAACTTTGGTTTGGAGCTTGGTGCCGACTTTCAGGTGGCCCTTAGTGCCCTTACTTTTTAAGTATTTTAAAGGTAGCCTCACTGCTGTGCTTGTCCTGCAGGCCTTCTGTCGGCTGTGGACATGGTGGAGGTGAATCCTCTGAGGGGTCAGTCCAAAGAGGACGTCCAGTCTACAGTCAGCACGGCGGTGGACCTGCTGCTCGGATGTTTCGGACGCCTACGTGAGGGAAACCACCCGCAGGATTACCAGCTGCCCCGGCCTTGATACCTAAAGGTCTCTGATCACCAGCAGGAACTGAACCGACGATCAGATTCATACTTAAGCACCTCAGAGATGATTAAACTTCCAAATTTTAAACTTCAACAGCCAGATTACGAGATGTCAGAACATAATGCACTTGTTTACCAAAGCTTCTGATCAGTGAAAGTTTAAACCAAAGAAACTCCCTGTGAAACAAAAAGCACTTTTTATGTCATTTCTTGATTCATCTACTGTATCAATTACGTCTTCTTTTTTAAATATTCCAATAAAATATTCCAAATTTGACGTCCTCTGATTGCTCATTTTGTCCAAAACCCAAAGATATTCAGTTACAGTTATATAAAATAGAAAGAAGCAGCAAATCCTCACATTTAAACGGTCACATCTTGCAAATGTTTGTCATTTTTTGCTTGATAAATAGTATTCTGTTGATTGATGACTTGTCTGAGCTCAAACTTTTAAACAAATTACATCAATGTTTTAATCTTTTCAAGCCAAACAGGATGCAGAGGTCAGGGCTGGACCTGTGTCCCTGGTCAGGCCACGCTCTGGACAAAGCATTTGTTGGGGGCTCTGTGTCTTTAGAGACTTTTATTCCTGCATTCTTGAGAATTTTTGCAGTTCATCATTAAATGAGCCACTAAAATACATTTTCAAAACTAGAAACAACGATCTAGCTCTTCTCGAGTAAAGCAATCACTGTTGCTGAGGCCTGAGACTTCAATTTAAATAAATCATCAATCTAAACACATCACTGACTGGCTGTGACGCTTGTCCTTATCTCTGCTGTCTAATATTCACTCATGTCAGCGCCGGCCTGTGGTGGGTAAAGTCCAGTTATCCCCATAAAAATCACTTGAAATAAAAGTACAAAATGACAAACCTACTCCAGTAAAAGTGTAAAAGTATTTATAATAAACTACTCAAAGTACAAGTTTGCTTGTGTTTTAATATTGTAAAGTGTGTGCAGGGCAGAGATCTTCTCTTCTTGTGTATCGGGTCTGAAACAGCCTCTGTGTTGCATGGTTATTTCTAGGGAATGCACTTTGCTTGTTGGTTATCTCTAATTGAGCTCTCTTTAATACAATTATTTTCCATTATTAATCTACATCACGGTATTGATGAGATCACTTTAAACGATCTGGCTGCCGAGCCTACTATTGTTGCCTGCCTGTGTCTTTTCTGAAGGACATGGAGAAAACCCAAAGCACTTGCTTTGAAATGAGGGCGCTACACATGATCTGCCTTCTCCAATAGCTCAGGCATCCAATACACTATGATTATTCCTTAAGTATCTATTGTAGCATGTATAGTTATGTTTTAATAAACTTATGAGAATTAAAACCAAATTATGAATTTTAATATTCAGAAAATATTAATTCATAAAGCTTCTCGTTTCGCGGAGCACAACCCGAGATTCTGTTAAACTTATAGGAAGGCCCTCCGTAATGCCAGAGCAGCGTACTACTCGTCATTAATAGAGGAAAATAGGAACAACCCCAGGTTTCTTTTCAGCACTGTAGCCAGGCTGACAGAGTCACAGCTCTATTGAGCCAAGTATTCCCATAGCTCTCAGTAGTTACGACTTCATGAGCTTCTTTAATGATAAAATTCTAGCTATTAGAGACAAAATTCACTAAGACCTGCCCTCAACTGGCACCAACTTATCTCTAAACTCAGGAACCTTAGAAACAGCTGTAGAACCAGATACATGTTTAGACTTTTTTGCTTCACTCAATCTTTACCAACTAACTTCAATAATTTGGGTGCGTACATCCTTCCGTTGTGTGTTTTTGACTGATAATTGGAGGTTTTTCATTGATTTAAAGACTTTATTAAGTAATAAAACTTGAATAAATTAACTAGTAGGTGTTTATGACAATAAATTTATCATTAAAATAGTATAACAGTGAGTTATAAGTAAAGGAGGAATCTCCGGGGCCAGCAAAGGATCAGTAGGAGGTTTCTTCATTGATTTGGAATCAAGTCAGTCTTTTTATTAAACAAGTAAAGAATAAATTGAAATAATGACAGTAAAGCAGTAAAATGGTATAACGGTGAGTAAAAATTAAACAGCATTATAAATTACCTTCAACAGCCTGCAGCAAAATAAGAGAGAGGTCCAAAATTAAACTTGTTATAATCTTTGCTAAAGCTTTGTGTGACAAACTTGCCATCATTATCACTCCAAAGCTGTAGCCTAGTCTTAAACTTGTGAGTCTTAAAACTTTAATCCTTCTAGAGTCTGTGTCTCTTCTTCTCTGTCCTCTCTCTTTCTGGTGTAGCATAGGCTGTGCAGGGTGAATTGAGGAATGTGCTCCACCCCCCGCACCTCTCTCTGTTTTCTCAATGAGCTGTGTTGTGTGTTTTAACTGTCATTAGCATCTTCAGGTAATCTTGTAGACCAGTTATGGAATAGAGTTATCTATAACCCCAGACTCCGGTTGTTAAAATCGGTCTGGTTTTATCAGACAGAGTTCGTTTTCGAAACAGGAACCTATTTTTATCAGTCGCAGACAAGAGTTTGGAACTACAGACTATATAATAATCTGGTTGTACCAGAAGCAACGGTCCCCAACCCCTCACCAGTTATCTCCCACATGCTGTCACATACAAAATAAGAGGGTGGGCAGAGTTACCGTGAGCCAATGATAAGAGACTAAGAGGGGTTACCATAGGCCAATGATGGGAGTCTGTGAAAATAAAACCAGAACATTGTCTTCAAGAAATTGCCAAGAGGGCACTTGGATCCTTGAGCAGTATCTACCTACCAAAGAGGGGACCTCCATGCGGTTAATTTTTTTCAGCTAATGAGTGTTTGTATCTGTTAAAGACTTCTTGTTTCTTTCAAAAATGGACATCAGTGTTAGTAATATTTAAACATTTCTCTGTGATACAAAAATATTCAGGGCCACTTTATTGAGAATACAGTTTTACCTGTTATTCAGAAATTACTTGGATGCATGCCCAAATATCAAAGATTGCAGTATTAGCAGCAAAAGGTACTTTATCCAGGGTTCAATTATATAAAATGTTTTATTAGTGCTGTCATTTAAACTTTCTCTTAGGGGAATTCAGGTTTGTCTGTGGTGCTTTATGACCTTTATGGAATGGTGAAGTAGGCCTTTTTAAAGGGCCTTCATCTTTATCTTATTTTGTATTTGCTCTTCATAATTATAAATTAGGATTAAAATGCTCAGCAGCATGATCCTTTTTTTTTTTTTTTTTGTAAGTAATCACTAAAACAGGTTTATCAACTTTTACTAAACCTTTGGAATAATTCTGTCCCCCAATATTGTGAAATGAAATTGAGCAGTTATAGACAAGATTTCTATCAATTTTGCAATGTACTTGTTTCTTCAATCTAAATTTTTAGGCATTTTATTGACTGCATTACAGAAACGTCCATTGTTGGCTGGCACGTAATGACACGGAGTTCCCTCTTAGTTCCTTCTTAGCTAGCATGGAGCGACACTCCAGCATGGATGAATAAAAGAATGTGATATTTCTATTAAGAGAATATTGTAATCTAAACTATATATTTAATTTTTAGTTACACTTACAAAATAAGGACAATTCTTAAGTAGCAAAAAAACCAAATGTGTTTACAGCATCCAAATAACTCTAAATGTAGTCTTTCAGTAACATATAGACTATGTCCCTCATTCTAAACTAAAGCCTAAGTCACTAGTCACGCTAACAGGCCTCCTCTTTCCTAGAATTCCTTGTTTGTATGGGATTTCCTAGAAAAGCTAGAATTATAACAAAATATAGTTTACAACTTCATCAACTGAAAACTTCAAGAGCTAAAGTTTGATCCTTCTACTGAGAACCAGCTGCCTTTTGCTAATTAGGGTTTATTAGACTATTACAGAGGTCATGAAATCCAGAACCCTTCCCTTGGGGATGAAGTATTCAAATGCTAGTTAACTACTTTGTTGACATAACAGGACAGTAGTTTTCTGTTGATGAAAATAAAACAGAAGGTTATAATAAATCTCCTATAGGTAAAAGAATAAAAATCAGCTTCTCTATTTTGGCTCAACCGTGATCTGTGCTAATAACACTTATTGCACATTCCAAAGCTCAACAGGAACCAGCAGCTTCAACAACAAAAGTCTGTAACAATATCTATCATCATAACCCAAATCAGACGGAGAGGATTTCCCCTCGGGGAAAAACGACTCGGGTTACGTATGTAACCCTGGTTCCCCGAGAAGGGGAACGAGACACTGCGTCGGCCCGCCGCACCTCTCTCCCCGCCTGAAGCGCCTGCTTCATAGTTTAAGCTAATGATGAGTGTGTACAGGTGTGCTTTATACTCCTCCGGTTATTCCGTCACACCTTACCGTTCTAGAAACAAGCCAATAGGATTGGAGTGATTTCATTCACGTTCAGACCTGCTTCGCCTAGAGGCGTTCCCATAGTGTCGTAACCGACGCAGTGTCTCGTTCCCCTTCTCGGGGAACCAGGGTTACATACGTAACCCGAGACGTTCCCCTTCGAGGGAACTTGAACTGCGTCGGTTACGACACTATGGGAACGAGATACCCACTAAACCGTGCCGAAAACCCCGCCTGCCCCTGTGTGCAATAAAGTGGCACGACTAAGAGGAGAGCGCACGAGTGCCAGGTGCCGAAGGAAGATCAAGACTGTAAAACCGAATGAATGTGTGCGGAGTGGCCCAGCCAGCCGCTAAACAAACATCCTGCAAAGAGGCCCCGGAAAGGAGGGCTCGAGAGGCCGCCATGCCTCTGGTAGAATGAGCCCTCACAGCCACAGGTGAAGGCAAACCGCGCACCTGATAGGCCAGGGAAGTCTGAACAATCCAGTTGCTAATAGTATGTTTGGATGCAGGGAGCCCGGCCCTGGGAGTCCCAAAACACACTAGCAGCTGGTCAGCCTTCCTCCAACGGGAGGACCTCAGAGTGTAAATACTCAGTGCTTCTGACAGGGCAGAGCAGATGAAGTCTCCCGTCCTCCGCCGTCACATGAGGTGGAGGATGAAATGCCTGCAGCACTGTGGACCCTGCCGCACAAGAAGGCACTTTAGGGATGTATCCTGAACGAGGGTGCAGGATAGCCCTAATATTCCCCGGGGCAAACTCCAGGCTTTGCGGGGAACAGAAAGCGCTTGGAGATCCCCCATCCTCCTCAGAGAGGTGATAGCAGGGAGAAAGGCCATCTTGAGGGTCAAGTGCTTAGCCTCAGCTGACTCCAGGGGTTTGAAGGGGGCCTCAGCCACCGCCCCAAGAACCACCGCCAGATCCCAAGTGGGAACCTTGGACCGAGTCGCAGGTCTCATCCTCCGGGCACCACGGAGGAAACGTACAACCAAGGGAAGTTTCCCCAAGGACCCCTCCCTCAGAGGGGTGTGAAAAGACGAAATAGCTGCCACGTACACCTTGAGGGTGGAAGGGGAAAGACCAGCAGAGAACCGGTCCTGGAGGAACTCAAGTACCTGAACCACCGGGCAGGTAACAGGGTCCACCGACCGCTCCCTACACCAAGTGGAGAAAACACTCCACTTCAGGCCGTACATCCTCCGTGTGGACGGGGCCCTGGAGCTCAGGAGGGTCTCGACTGCTCCGGCTGTTAGACCCGCCTCTAGGTACTGTGCCCCCTCAGGGGCCAGACCCACAGTCGCCATATGGCGGGGCAAGGGTGAAGAACCCGGCCCTGCGCCTGGGACAGGAGCGACATGATGTCCGAGAACCACACCCAGGTTGGCCAGAACGGGGCTACGAGCAGTAGGCCGACATTGTCCTGGCGGACCCGCTCCAGAACCCCGGGAGCAGACCGACTGGTGATTCAGATAGGCCAGATGTTGTTCTCTTCGGAGCGAACCAGGATGTGGTGGCCTTGGAGATCGGGCAGGAAACTCCTTAGAGCCTGGAACACCGCCAACATCTCGAGACAGTTGATATGCCACTCGGATTGATGCACCTGCCAGGATCCCCTTGCAAAGCGGCCGTCCATGACCGCGCCCCAGCCCGTGAGGGAGGCGTCTGTCGAAATAACCAGCCGGCGACAAGACCCTCCCAGCACGGGCCCCTGGGACAGGAACCAAGTTTCCCTCCAAACTGATAGGGAACGAAGACACTTGCGCGTAACCCAAATCAGACGGAGAGGATTTCCCCTCAGGGAAAAACCCTTGTTCCTTAGCCACCACTGCAGGGGTCTCATGTGCAGCAGTCCAGATGGTATTACGCTGGATGCAGCCGCCAGGAGACCCAACACTCGTTGAAAGTGTTTCATAGTGATGGCGTGGCCTAACTTCACCCCTTTCACGGCAGCCAATGTGGTGTCAACACGTGCCGGAGACAATTGTGCCCGCATCGTTGTCGAATCCCATACTACCCCTAGGAACGTAGTCCGTTGGGTGGGCGCCAGCACACACTTCTTTGCGTTGAGCCTCAGCCCTAAACGCCACAGATGAGCCAGAACGACATCTTGATGCCGAACCGCCAACTCTCGAGACTGGGCTAGGATGAGCCAGTCGTCAATGTAGTTGAAATCTGGATGCCCTGGAGCCTCAGCGGGGCCAGTGCTGCATCCATACAATTGGTGAATGTGCGAGGGGAAGTGCCAGGCCGAATGGAAGAACCCGATACTAGTAAGCCACACCCCCGAAGGCGAACCTCAGGAACTTCCTGTGAGAAGGACGGATGGAGACGTGGAAAAAGGCGTCCTTTAGATCCGCCTGACTGCAGACCCTCGGTGCAGGCAGTACGGCGTGGACTCGATGGTGGCAGGTGCGTCCTCAGAGGGACCCCCCTCTGAACCATCTCCTGTAGCAGGTCGGCTTGGTAGGCTTGAAGCACCGCCATGGTGTGCAAGCTCGCACCTGCCTGGCCCGCTGCCATGTACGCCTTCCCCACGAGCGTAGATGCGGTGCGACATGGCTTGGAGGGTAACGCCGGCTCTTCCAGGGAGGATGCAAGTCGAGGGGAGAGATAGTTCGCAAGCGCATCCTCCACCCGAGGCATCCTCCCATAACCACGGTCCCTAACCCCCATCACATTACTGTAGTTCAGTGATCGGGTGTGGAAAGCCATGTAGAGAAGGGTCTGCCCCATGATTACTCGGTTCATCATGTAAATCAGGAAAGAATGGCAGAGACCGGCGTGGAGGTGGTGCGTGGTGCTTAAGAAACCTTTCATCAAGCTTACCACTAGCCTGTGGTGTCTGCTCCTCCTGTGGCCAGTTGATGTTGAGCTTAGCCACGGCTCTAGTCACCACCTCCAGCAGCACGTCATAGTCGGGCACCGCCAGATGACGCCGCCCCGACACCCGGAAGTCATCGTCTACTACGCTGAGCACGACCGCCTCCTCGGAGTCGGATTGCTGCAGCGTCTCTGGATCCAAACCGGGAGAAGCCGAGAACGGGCTCCCGAACGAGGAAAGGAAGCGTCGGAGCCAGCGGATGAAGGTCGGGAAAAAGCCTCAGTCGTCCCGAAATCCTCCGACAGATCACGCTGTGAACCCATGAGTGAAGCCAAGGACAAGGACGCTGCCGCTGTTGTTTTGTTTCTTTTTCTACTTCTCTGACGTCAGCTGTTCCACGGAGGGCATTTGCACATGACAAGTGAAGCCAAGTGGGCTGGAAATGGATGGATTTGGGGATGTAAGTCCACCCAGAGTGGGCTGACAGAGGACAGAATCACAGAACACTACACAGCAAAGAGCCAAAGTTCTGCTCTGGTTAAAAGAACCTTTGAACTAGTTCCTGTAAGATCTTCTTACACACCAAACTGTGACCTCACGTCTGAGTCTATAGCTATAGTTGATGATTTGATGCTTGAAATGATGTTTCACAAACACCTCACATTTCTCTGTTGGTGAGCTGCTCGGAAGAAGCATGCTGAGACGACCGATGTGTTGCTAAAAGCGTTTAGCCCACAATGAGAGCACACGCAAGGCTGTCTGTCTCCAAGAGCAATTCGATTAGACAGAATAACTTAATAACTCTCTCTTTCCCAATAGTCGTAAGCCGTTTTCATCTAAAGAGGTGATGATGATTTTATAGAGGAGGGTTCCCTTTACTAAAAAAGAACACAGAGATGAACCTACAGTTCATTGACCGACTTGAACTGACAGCCTCACTGACTGAAATGCCTCTCTACAGTCTGCCTGTTCTCGGGGACTACTGATGGTCTGGGGAGGCATATCCTTGAAGGGCTGCACAGACCTCCACGTGCTAGCTAACGGTACCCTGACTGCTGCAGAGGGTCCAGGGTTCCTCCCGTTGCAGAGGGTCCTGGGTTCCTCCCGCTGCAGAGGGTCCTGGGTTCCTCCCGTTGCAGTGGGTCCTGGGTTCCTCCTGTTGCAGTGGGTCTTGGGTTCCTGGGTTCCTCCCGCTGCAGAGGGTCCTGGGTTCCTCCCGTTGCAGAGGGTCCTGGGTTCCTCCCGTTGCAGTGGGTCCTGGGTTCCTCCCGTTGCAGAGGGTCCTGGGTTCCTTGTTCCTGGAATACTTGTGTACTTTTACTGCTGATACTTTACATGGAGCTGAGAATACTTGTGTACTTTTACTGCTGATACTTTACATGGAGCTGAGAATACTTGTGTACTTTTACTGCTGATACTTTACATGGAGCTGAGAATACTTGTGTAGCTACTTCTGCTAAGTAGGGTTTTGAATTGTAATCGAGTATTTGTACACATTGTTTTGGTTTCGAAATGAAAATCAGTTGTTGACATCCCCTCCTTTCCCGGCCGCAGTGGGTCGACGCCCACGCCGACATCAACACGCCGCTGACCTCGTCCACCGGAAACATCCACGGGCAGCCCATGTCCTACCTCCTCCACGAGCTGCACTCAGAGGTCAGTCCTGAGACGAGATGCGTGTTTGTTTCGGAGCGTATCTTCTCATCATGCAGACCGGGTGCTGAATGTTGTTCCTTCCTCACCAGGTTCCCGTCTTGCCAAACTTCTCCTGGATCAAGCCGTGTGTCTCGGCCAAAGATCTCGTCTACATCGGATTGAGAGACGTGGATCCCGGGGAGCAGTAGGTTTCTGAGCTGATCTGGAGTCACTTAGACGGGAAAGACAGAGAAGATCCACATTTAAACGAGTTCATTTAACTGTTTAGAGAAGATTAACGTCTTTTCCTGTCTCAAGATTTAATATTCAATACTACTGTGAAACCAGGATATTCTGGTCTTAATGCGTCCTAGTCTTTCCACTGAGACGACTCTGCATCCACAGACTGGATAGTGGAAGAGTCTGCAGCTGCTCTGTCAGGCTGTATGCAGTCACAGCGAGGCTTTGAGCTAAATGCTAACATGCTCACAGTAACAGTGCTAATCTGCAATATTTACCCTGTTCCCCATCATAGTTGCTGACCTCAACCCGATAGAACTCCTTCGGCATGAATTAGAGCAGACTGTGAGCCAGGCCTTCTCATCCTACATCAGTGCCTGACCTCACAAATAAGCTTCTAGAAGAATGGTCAAAAATTCCCATGAACACACTCCTGCGATGTCATTAACCTCCATGTGCATGTAAAGGAAGGTGTCCCAACACTTTTGGCAATATAGTGTAGCTTGTGAGATTTCCAAATCTCCTCCTTTGTTCCTTACGGATCTTTAACAGTTTTCTTTGACTATGAGAGAGGGAGTCCATGTTAGACGAGCCAACCTCTGAATGTGTGGAAACAGACTGGATTCATCAGGACGAGCAGGTGAACATGGAGCACGAGTTGAGTTTGGATCAACAGCAGATGAAAACAGGGAGATGACTGCAGCTGGAGCTTAATCAACAATCAACTGCATTTTAATTAGTTTGGATGTTGTAATGTTCAGCTCAGAGGTCATGTGATCAGTTTCATAAAATCCTCTTTCTATATTTATTAGGGCCCGAGCACGACCGTGCGAGGTCCCTATTGAATTTGCTCGGATTATATATATATATATATATATATATATTTTTTTTTTTTCTGCAAAGTAGGCCCAAATGACATGGCCTAAACATACTCGAAAACTCACCAAAATTTGCAAACATGTCAGAACCGGTGAAAAATTTCGTATTCTAGAAGTTTCGCACATGGGCGTGGCAAAATGACTCGCTAGCGCCACCTAGAAAATTGGAAAAGATTAGCCCCTGGTTCACGTTCAACCTACATGTACGAAATTTTCTGGGGACATGTATCGTATCAAGACGCACAAAAAAGCCTCAAGAACCCATAGCCTAAAGTAAACAGGAAGTCGGCCATTTTGAATTTTACGGCCATTTTTGGATGATTTACATACTTCGTACTTCAACGAACTCCTCCTAGGGATTTAGTCGGATCGACGTCAAATTTGTGCTGTGCCTTCTAAAGGCATTGACGATGAAAAGTTGTGCTATTTGCGAATTTTCGTCAATGGGCGTGTCCGTGGCGTCGATGATTCGCCATGAAACAGGAAGTTGTTGTAACTTCAGTGTACATGCTCACATCTGCACCAAACTGTACATGTAGGATGAGAGTCCCGCCCTGAACACATGTACATGCCGACATTCACCCACAGTCATAGCGCCACCTGCTGGCAACAGGAAGTGACATTTAACGAAGCAGCCCCCGCCGCACGTTTCACCTACGTGCACGAATTTTCTGTGGTACGTGTATCTTGTCCAGACGCACAAAAAAGCCTCTTGGAGCGATGCCCTAAAATCAACAGGAATTCGTCCATTTTGAATTTTATGTCAAATTTTGGATGATTTACACACTTCGTACTTTAACGAACTCCTCCTAGGGATTTAGTCCGACCGACCTCAAATTTTTGCTGTGCCTTCTAAAGGCATTGAAGATGAAAAGTTGTGCTATTTGCAAGTTTTCGTCAATGGGCGTGTCCGTGGCGTGGCGTCAAAGATCAGCTCTTCGCCATGACACGGAAGTTGTCGTAACTTCAGTGTACATGCTCACATCTGGACCAAACTGTACATGTAGGATGAGAGTCCCGCCCTGAACACATGTACATGCTGACATTCACAGACAGTCATAGCGCCACCTGCTGGCAACAGGAAGTGACATTTAACGAAGTAGCCCCCGCCGCACGTTTTACCTACGTGCACGAATTTTCTGTGGTACGTGTATCTTGTCCAGACGCACAAAAAAGCCTCTTGGAGCGATGCCCTAAAATCAACAGGAAGTCGGCCATTTTGAATTTTACGTCAAATTTTGGATGATTTACACACTTCGTACTTTAACGAACTCCTCCTAGGGATTAAGTCCGACCGACTTCAAATTTGTGCTGTGCCTTCTAAAGGCATTGAAGATGAAAAGTTGTGCTATTTGCGAGTTTTCGTCAATGGGTGTGTCCGTGGCGTGGCGTCAGAGATCAAGTCTTCGCCATGACACAGGAAGTTGTTGTAACTTCAGTGTACATGCTCACATCTGCACCAAACTTTACGTGCTTGATAACTCTCCCACCCCGCTATGGAGGACCGATCCTGACACAGTCAGAAATAAATACAGAAATAAATAAATGCTCAATAAATAAATAAGCATCCAATTAAATACACAAAAAAATAAAGTAAATAAATAAATGTAGGTAGTAATTAAATTATACAAGGAGACATAAATGTATATATTTTAATTAGTGCCTTTACTTATTCACCTTTGTTATAATTACCTTATTTATTTATTCTCCGTTATAATCTTCAACTTTATTTATTACTAATTTTTTTAATGTATTTATTTATGTGTGTTTTAATATTTTTGTCTGTTTTATTCATCCTTTGTATTTATTTACCTTATTTATTTTCTTTCTCTTTTATTACTTCCTGTCCTTTTTAAATTTCTGTATGCATTTCTGCCTCATTATGCAAATGAGGAGGTGCTGTGTCTCAAGGGGTCATCTTCTCTGCTATTGGTGGACCAGTCAGACAGGAGAGCTCCTACTCTGCCTGCAGACATCAACGATCTTGCCCCTCACACAGTCAGATGGCTTCCTTCAGTGCGCTGAGGTGTTTAACAACTCTGAAGACACTACCAGCCATGTCTTCTTTCTCTTTTCATGTAGACGCTCCGACAGACAGTGCTTTCAGTTTGCTGCATGCATGGACACAGAACTGCGGTATAGGGTCAGCTGGCTGCAGCTAAATCTGGAGTGCACTCGTATTCAATTCTGTATGGTAAATTCAGTTTTAACGGAGCAGAGCGAGCTGACAGGCAGAGTTAGAGACTTTTTCTGTCCGTTTCTCTCTTTACAAAGACGCATGTTGCAGTCAGAGTCTTCTCTGAGATGCGAGCACGACATACAACACAATTTATCAAATTACACAACGGATATACAGTATGAAAATAAGATTGATTGGATTATACTCACAGGAAGTATAAAACCTGTTACATGCGTCTATTAAAAGTAAAGTAACAAAAATGTCAGGGAAATTACTTTACTTAGATTTAAGTACTGCAGTTGTACATTTGAAATACCTTCCTACCTTTCTGATAGGAAGCCTTCTTGAGGTGGTATAAAACATTTCTTCTTATATTCTGATTTGAGTTGTGGACAACTATGACCACATGAATTAAAAAAATTAAACATTTCACTGCCCAAGTCAGCTATAACACAAGTCTTGATCATCAGACTACATGCTGTACAGTATTTGTGGACAGATTTTGTCCCAGGATTTCTTATGCATTTCTTCTTCTTCGTTGCATGATTTAGAATAATAAGGTGAGAAATGGGTCTATTCTGAGTTCATCCTGCACTGCAGCAGCTAATAAAGTCCATTTAATCCCAAAAACGCTTTTCTTTTAGGCAGGCTGGAGCAGAAAACAACTCACCTTTCTCAAGTTGTACAGTAATGTCACATGTGTATGAAGGTGGATCAAACCAGCTAATCTTAAATGTCAAAGTAGAGAGGAGCCTAGTAGGCCTATTTATTTTCATTCATTACACAATATGAATAAGCTATGCAGACAGTTGTAAAGAAAGAACATCTTTTTCTTCTGTTCCCTACTTGTTATAGTTACACAGTATTAGGGGTGTGGGCTGTATTAAAAGTATCCACTGTTCTCCCATGCTCTAACACACAGTAACGATGAAATGTGTGCTGTTCTCACATTCTTCCTCTGTATGTACACATAAACAACAAGGCAGGGAAATATAAAAGGAATTTATTTTATTGTTTGGGTACATTATTGTTCAGTGTACATGCTCACATCTGAAACAAACTTTACGTGCTTGATAACTCTCCCACCCCGCAGACATCTACACATCAATACCGATTTATATTCATAGCGGCAAGTGCTATGTAGCTCCACATAGGGGACACAGGAAGTGACATATAACACCTTCATGCGGTGTTATAACCGCGTAGGAAATTCACAGCTGCACCGGCAGAGCTCCAGAATATGCAACTCGGCCGGTTCACGCGCGGACGCGCTACAAGTGCGAGGGCCCGCCCAACGCTGCTTGCAGCTTTAATTCTTTCTGAGTTTCATTATTACTTTATTCCCGTATGCATCTGTTTCCTTGTGTAACACTGTCGAGAAACTGGTGACCTTTCAGGCAGGTCACATCCTCCCCAGCTGTGACTCATCAACCGCAATGCCTGTTGTGACACTCTTAAAAACTCACCAGAACTGTCCTGAGGTCAGCTTAAATGGATCTTTTTCAGTACCAACCTGTTGACAAACACCCAAGACACCAACAGCTCCGTCAACATGCAGATGAAAACAGGGAGATGACTGCAGCTGGAGCTTAATCAACAATCAACTTCATTTTAATTAGTTTGGATGTTGTAATGTTCAGCTCAGAGGTCATGTGATCGGTTTCATAAAATCCTCTTTCTATATTTATTCTTTCTGAGTTTCATTATTACTTTATTCCCGTATGCATCTGTTTCCTTGTGTAACACTTCTGCTAAGTAGGGTTTTGAATTGTAATCGAGTATTTGTGCACATTGTTTTGGTTTCGAAATGACAATCACCTCCTCTCCCGGCCGCCCCCACCGTCAGCTCGGTGACGTCACCGGGTAGTTTAAAGCAGCCGCCTGTCGGTGACGGTGAGTCTGCGGATCAGTCAGCATGATGAGCGCGAGGACGCTGCGGCAGCTCGCGACGCTTTCCAGGCGGAGCCTTCAGCATCATCATCATCATTATCATCATAATCACCAGGAGAGGTCCGTGGGGATCATCGGGGCCCCTTTCTCCAAGGGACAGGTGAGGGCACGAGACGCGGTTCACCTGTGTGTGTTTGTGTGTGTGTGTGTGCGCGCGCTGCCGTCACAGCTGTACTTCTTCTTCTGCAGCCTCGAGGCGGAGTGGAGGGAGGACCGGACCAGATCCGAGCTGCGGGGCTGCTGCACAAACTGCAGGAGCAAGGTGAGTAAAATACTCTGTTACAGCCGCTGCATTTACTCTGAAGTAAAAAGTACACAAGTATTCTCAGCTTCATGTAGGCTAGTTAAAGTATCAGCAGTAAAAGTCGCTTACCAGTACTGCAGAGTGCAAATACTGCATTTAACATTATATTATTTAATAATGTAAATATTGTACATATCATTTTTATATTGATACTCTTTATATATTTATTTATCTTCCTACTTTTACTGTTGATGAGCAACTGCGACAAAAAGATTTGATTTCCCCTCAGGGATCATCATGTATTATGAGCTTGTATTTAAAGTATCAGCAGTGAAAGTACACAAGTATTTCTACTTCATGTAGTTAAAATATCTTTAGTAAAAGTACACATGTATTATGAGCTTGTATTTAAAGTATCAGCAGTAAAAGTACACATGTATTATGAGCTTGTATTTAAAGTATCAGCAGTAAAAGTACACAAACACATAAATGTTATTACATTTAAATGAATAACATTTCATTTTAAAATGAAAACAGACTGTTTGTTTATCGTTCCTGTTATTTATCTGTAAGAAAACAGTTTTAAAAAATAAACTTTTAAATTATAAAAATGTGTAAAAATATTTAAAATAATTGTTCACAGTGTCGATGTCTTCACTCAACTTTATTAGCAATCAGTGCTGCGACACGACGTTAATCTGAGGAGACTGACGTGCGTGTGTGTGTGTGTGTGTCTGTGTGTGCGTGTCTGTGTGTGTGTGTGTGTGTGTCTGTGTGTGTGTCTGTGTGCGTGTCTGTGTGTGTGTGCACTTACCAACCTATCTAACAGTGGACCTCGACGTCGTTACACACCCACTAAGAGGGGACTAAAAAGTGAACAGGGGACATTTTTTAGGTCCCCTGTTGGACATGCTTTAAATCATGCTAAAATCATGTCTAAAACCATCTGGTAAATTTTTTAAACTATTGTCAAGAGGGGACCTGCAGGTGTGTGAGTGTTTAAGTCCATACTCAGCAGTGCCTCTAGTGGATCAAGCAAAGATTTTAACGACTCATTCACACACGTCGTTCTTAACACTCCCCTATAGAGTGAATGGCTTGCAGCCCCAGGGAGTCTATCAGACTGTAGAGGGGCTATTATACAAGCTACTCAGTAAAGAAAGCTGTCACTTGAAACACAATTTCTTAATTTTTTCTAACAAAATATACAGGCTGAGTTTTAGTCGATGTCTTGTGTTTTAAGATCAACATGTATTAAAATACAGGGCTACACTGAAGGCCTGGAGAATTTTAGATTCTAAATAAGGGAACAAAAATAGAAAAACAGCCAGGGTAGAATTATAAATAAAATGGTCAGTATAAAGATACTTTTATGGTTTTAATTCATTATAAAAAATGAATGAATTAATAAAAAATTATTTGACATTTGTTATCTAGAGATTTTAACTTGTTCAGTCGCAAAATACTAACCTGACCAGATTTCACAAGCACTGGACATCAATACTTCCCCCCCCCCATTATATTTGTGTGCTTAGTCTACACTTAAAGATATGCATTTCATTTATTGATTTGAATTACAGAAAAAGGGACCACACTTGTACTGTGTGGAACGACAGGAGTCCACTGTTCGCTTGTAGATGATGACACAAGTTCCCTCTTAGATAGCATGGAGCGATAATCACACTCCAACTTGTGTGAAAATAATAAATAAGCAAATTTAATCGTACTTTTGAGACAAAATAAACTAACTAAATAGTCTCTTTATTTTCTATACATTCTTTTGAAACAAAATATAAAGGCTGAGTTTTAGTGGATGTCTTGTGTTTTAAGATCAACATGTATTAAAATAAAGGGCTACACTGAAGGCCAGGAGAGTAAAATGAATTGTAGATTCTAAAAACCGGAACAAAAATAGAAAAACAACCAGGGTAGAATTAGAAATAAAATGGTCAGTATAAAGATACTTTCTTTACAGTTTTAATTAATTATAAAAAAAATGTATTAATTAATAAAAAATATTTGACATTTGACATCTAGAGCTTTAAACTTGTTCTGTCCCAAAATACTAACCTGGCCAGCTTTCACAAGCACTGGACATCAATAAAAAATTTTTTCATTATATTTGTGTGCTTAGTCTACACTTAAAGATGCATTTCATTTATTGATTTGAATTACAGAAAAAGGGACCACACTTGTACTGTGTGGAACGACAGGAGTCCACTGTTCGCTTGTAGATGATGACACAAGTTCCCTCTTAGATAGCATGGAGCGATAATCACACTCCAACTTGTGTGAAAATAATAAATAAGCAAATTTAATCATACTTTTGAGACAAAATAAACTAACTAAATAGTCTCTTTATTTTCTATACATTCTTTTAAAACAAAATATAAAGGCTGAGGTTTAGTGGATGTCTTGTGTTTTAAGATCAACATGTATTAAAATAAAGGGCTACACTGAAGGCCTGGAGAGTAAAATGGATTTTAGATTCCAAAAAAAGGAACAAAAATAGAAAAACAACCAGAGTTGAATTATAAATTAAATGATTAGAGGTAAGATACTTTCTATTCAGTTTTAATTAATTGTTAAAAAGTATTTCACATCAGACTTTGACTACAGCTTTAAACTTGTTCAGTCCTAAAACACTAAACTGACCAGTTTTCACAACCACTGAATGTCAATACATTTTGTCATCATATCTATGTGCTTAGTCTACACTTACAGAAATGCATTTTATTTATTGATTTGAATTACAGAAAAAGGGACCACACTTGTACTGTGTGGAACGACAGGAGTCCACTGTTCTCTTGTACATGATGACACAAGTTCCCTCTTAGATAGCATGGAGCGATAATCACACTCCAACTTGTGAGAAAAAATAAATAAGCAAATTTAATCATACTTATGAGAAGAAACTAACTACAGAGTGTCTTTATTTGGTATAATCTGTTATTGTAAGAAAATATAAAGCCTGAGTTTTTATTGAAGTTATTTTCAACAAAATACAAAGGTTGAGTTTTAGTGAAATTCCTAAATTGTTTCAAGCTTCAGACTACTAAAATGATAGACTACCCAGTAGACAGCAGAATGAGTATTTTAAAAGCACAAAAAGTGAAAGTAAAAACAAAATGAATACAAAGGTCAGCTGCAAGATCTCTTCATTTTTAATCAATGGATTTAATGCTGTTAATTATCATGATACATGACCAGTGTTTGTATGTGTCCTAAATCTATATTTAGGAAGTTGTTGCTCGCAAACACATTGACAACAGACCTGTCTGTCAATTGAATAGTTAGTTTCCTAAACACCGCTGCACAAATCTATCCAACACAATGTTGTCAATGTCGGAGACCCACCTTCAAAAAAGTTATCAGCAAGCATGTAAGGAGCCTAGCTAATAAGGATAGCTATGTTAGTTTTTGAATACAGCTGTCAAAGTTAGAACGCTGTGCATAACTGGTAGTCAGTAGGTGTGGCCGAGATGAGCTACTTTTGTACAGTTGAAATCACATCATGTCGAAACTAAAGTGTGAAATGTTGAAAAGGTTAGTTTAGCTACAAATGAACAAGTTCATATGTGCGTGTTTAGGTTTTATGATGTGGTAATTAAGGGGCTAAATGAAGCCTGTCTCTGAAAAATTGAAAATCTTTCTAAAATGCTTCGGCAGTACATTTGTTCTTAGCCTTAGAGAAAGGTCCACAGAGACATTCAGACACACTTTACAAATAATATGAAATAAGCAAAATGGACAATTCGAAAATTATAATCTAAACCAAATATATAAGCTGTAGTGTTGTTGTTTTTGTTTTTTAGAAAAGTGTCACCAGCAATGTTCTCATTGTAGCTTTTTGAAATGTGGGGTTAAACATTTGTTGGCGAATAGAGAAGCATATTTGAGGGCTGTCAAATGGTGCAGCATCGTAACAATGGAACTTAGAGTTTGCATCAACTGGAGAACACACAACCAGTGCTGCATTAAGTTCACACTGATATTTGGCAGGTATTTGTCTTTATAGATTTTTACATCTCATATTTTCAACTTCTTTCTTTAGCATGTACAGTTTAAATGTGTGTTAGTGATTTTAATAGCCATTGAAATAGTGATGAGTTACCTATAGATCATCTCAGAACCATCACAACGTTGGATGGCTATTCATAACACAAGTTGTTCAACCACAAATAGAAAACAGTACAAAATATACAGAACTATGTTGAAGCAAACTTTATTGAATGTGCTTTTAAGCTAAGACACACACAAACTCCTAAACTGAAAGTTCCTCATGTGCCCACCCTCTTCTGTGTTCTTACACTGAACAAAATTATAAACGCAACACTTTTGTTTTTGCCCCAATTCCTCCGGTGAGTATGCTGGCCATGCAAGAAATGGGATGTTTTCAGCTTCCAGGAATTGTAATCCTTGCAACATAGGGCCGTGCATTATCATGCTGCAACATGAGGTGATGGTTGTGGATGAATGGCACAACAATGGGCCTCTGGATCTCGTCATGGTATCTCTATGCATTCAAAATGCCATCAATAAAATGCACCTGTGTTTGTTGTCCATGAAACACGCCTGCCCATACCATAACCCCACCGCCACCATGGGCCACTCGATCCACATCTAGGACATCAACAAACCGCTCACCCACACGAAGCCATACACACGTCATCTGCTCTGCACAGTGAAAACTGGGATTCATCCATGAAGAGAACACCTCTCCAAAGTGCCAGACGTATGTGAGCATTTGCCCACTCAAGTCGGTTATGATGGCAAACTGCAGTCAGGTCGAGACCCCAAAGAGGATGACGAGCATGCAGATGAGATTCCCTGAGATGGTTCCTGACAGTTTGTGCAGAAATTATTTGAGGATGCTAAACGATTCTTGCAGCAGCTGTCCGGCTGGCTGGTCTCAGACAATCTTGGTGGTGAAGATGCTGGATGTGGAGGTCCTGGGCTGTTGAGGGAATAGAGAATCGGTTTGTTATCAAACCCAGACATTTGTTTTATAGTACTTTAATGCCACTGTGTAATCGTTGAGGACTTCTTTAGTACCATAACAAGGAGCACTCTCAGAACCGGGCCCCTTCTTTGGAGTCAGTGATGTGTCTTCAAATATATTCCTGCAAGAATTCTCCTGGCTCAGTGTTTTTGGTGGTGATTTTTATACTGATTAAATGAATTATCTGTCAGTCTGTCTGTCATCAAATTCCATGAACGACCAACACTATCTCAGCAGTTCTAACACTCGATGAGGATCTTATGCAATGTCACCCTAAGGGTTTGGATTTGTATCTACATTTATATAATACACATCAAAATTGTACACTATGTATGATGGCAGTGGGTATTTCTTATTTTAATTGTTGCCTGCTTAGCTTGACTGACTTGCTGAGAGATCAATATTGTTCTCATATCTGAACACAAAATCAAGCTATGCCTTTAAACCATTTTCAGGTTGCTCCTTACATGGCAACATATAACTATATATAGTGTATAATACTATGCACACACTTAACAATGCTCCATTTCCTTATAATTCATTAGCAACCAAGAAAGTTGTAGTTAAATAGTATTGAATAGAGAATCTTATGTTCTGATCTAATACCTTTCTCCTTGTAGATGAATCCTTTCTGAAATTTGGCTTTTTCTTTCTCAGATGCAGTGAAGTTGCAAGGCTTCCTTTTTAGGAAAAACCCTTCTGGTTCTCATTTTCCAGTGAAATGTTTTACAATATGATAACTTGGGTGACTTTGTAAAACAATATAAGCTATCAGTACTTTTTCTGTGTACATATATGTATATAGGAATGTAAGGAATAAAATACAATAAAAGTAGAATCAGTTAAAATTCTATGTATTAGTATAAATAATATTCATACTATATACACCCTATATACAATATACAGGTAACATTCTACATAGGTGTAAAAATATTTACACACTAAGCAATCAATATACAATAACAAACTGTCTGTACAATCTGATACAGTCAGAATATACTATGTTATACAATACTATATATATACTGTATATATATATGTACATGTTTATATTTAAATTTGATAGTTTAGTTACAAACAGCCTTGATGAAAACATACAAGGGGTATTGGTAAAAATGTTCAACTTACCTCTCGCTTTGGTCTTCAGGATGGAAAGATGAAAAAGTTTTTCAAAAGAACAACACAGGTGAAATATGTCTACATACCGTTAAGATAGACAGATAGATAAATGGATGACTGGTAAACGATTAGTAAGAATAGTAAAGAAATTTTAAAGTTGGTTTTCTCCTTCAAAAAACTGCATACTTGTCAACACTTCCACAAGACACCAAAGACTGCCATGCACCTTCTCTGAGGAGCCCAGAATATATATACACAATCCTGACTAGCTATCTGGACAGTGATTGGTTCTTAGGATAAGACATCAAATGCTAACTACTGCTGGCATAGTAATGCAAATGTTCTCTGGCAATTAGATATAGGTTTGATTTACTTTTGTTTACTGTGGTAGACATGTCAGACATACTGCTTGAAGGTATTGTTGTGGATTTTTTAGAAAGAGTTACACATGTCTTCAGTTAATGATGTAGATTTAAAAGAATCCTCTACATTTAAGTGACTAGAGCCTATGTGATTCACAAATGTTTTAAGGTTGAAATGTTGAGAGCTGTCTCTGAGAAGTCATCTTGGGTGAGGGTTGTGAAGTTTCAGTCATTGTTCTCCATTGTGTGCAGCGTGGGGGATGGTTTCTTGTTGCTGACGATGGTCGTTAGGGCGTCAAGATCGCAAACCAGTGACTTGGCCTTTGTAATGCAACTTCTCTGGAGTCTTGTGGGAGATATTTTGAAACTGTAAAGCAGATGTACAATACTCCACTTTTGTTGAAAATTGTACCCTATGTTACAAGCTACTCACAAAAAGTAGCTAAATAAGGTGTTTTACACCAGAAAACATCTACTAAGAATTAGTATAATAACCATACATATGTGCGATTTAGTACACCCCCAAAATAATGGGGTTGAATAACTTTTAAAATATCACCAAATGAATTTTAAGCGATTGTGTATAATATGGAGTTAATTTATTACACTAGTATGGACAAAAATACAGCAACACCTACACATTACTTTTATGACATCCCATTCTAAATCCATAGGCAAGATTTCCCTTAACAACCCATGAAAACACAGCCCCTACCAAATTTATTAGGACAGGGGTAGCACCTTTGCCCATATAGTGTATTTGGATGGAAATCTATCTCAAAAGAAAGAAGACTGATGGTCTCTCTGATTGGTCTGACACATGATCAACAATGCTTAAAGTCACTGAAAAGGTTTACAAGCAGTGGGAATCATTTAATATGTAAGGCTTACAATGAATGTCAACCAGGCATTCATAGTCATTCAAATTCTAGGTCACTCTCTTCTGATGAATTTAAACTTCTACGTATATTAAGTGTAGTGGTGGAGTTACCTACAGCCTGTCTCAGAACCAACATAATGCCTTATTGTCTTGCTCAGATTTTTATTATTTGGTCATTTGTCCTTGCTTTTTGTGCTTCTACCATAGGTATTTAGGCTATGTAGTTAAAAGGCTTCTGTTTTATTTGCCTTAATTGTGTTTATTGAGTGTTTAATTTATTTTGTGTTACATGCCACTTGTGTCAGGGATACTATAATTTAACAGTGGTGAGAACTTCTCTGAGGCTTACCAATATTGTAAATATGCTATACAAACTGGCATACATTTCTTTTAAGCGTATTGCTGAAACCCAAAATGTAGAGTGGCCATTATAGTGCAGTATACAGTAAATTGAGGGTCAAAGTTAAGAGAGAAGAGAGCAAGAAACTTTCAGTTTATGAGCGTGTGTCTTCAGGAGCATGTGCACCATACACAAATGAGTTCTTACTGCAGTGGCCCAGTTCTAATCAAACCTGTGGCTTATTAGCATGCATCTCCTCTCTCCTGTATTTATTTTCTCTCTTTGGCTGTACCATCATCAGATTTTTATTAGAATTGGGTGTTTGGGCACTTTTACTAAACATATGTCTACATATATTTCTACCGTTTTCTTTTTGTGGTTGTAGGAAACTGTTATGAATTAGCATCCAATGCAGAGTTAAGCTAAATACAAAATCCTGGAGAAAGTGTGAGTGCTGTCTCTGAGAGGTGACCTGGAGCAGGTGAGGGGTGTGAACGTGTGTCTGATTGTCTGCAGTGAGAATCTGTGTCTGATTGTCTGCAGTGTGGGGGAGGGTTTCTTGCGACCAATGATGATCGTTAGGCCTTTGAACTTGAACTACTTAACATTTCACACTTGCACCCAATATTGTGTCTCGCCTAGTCTTGTAAACTTAGTGTCTCTTCAAACCCCAAGTAACCACAGATTATATTTAGTTTAAATTATAAGTTTCTCTTAGAAATTATCAATTTCTTTTTTATTTATTCATGCTGGAGTGTGAGTGTCAATCCATGCTATCTAAGAGGGAACTTGTGTCATTATGTACCAGCCAACAGTGGACATTTTTGTAATGCAAAACAACAAACAAAATGCATTCCGTTACATACAGATTAAAGATACATGTACATTGTAAAATTGATTGAAATCCTGTGATTGTCATAATTGGTCAATATACTGGGAAAATTGGGGGGCTAAATCCTTTCAAAGGGCTGGTGAAAGTTCATAATAAATCTGTTTTTAGCAAATAAAAAAAGAACATTAAGAATCTTCCTGCTGACTATTTACTTCCTAATTTAAATTTATTTATCATGCTTGAGGAATATTTAATGATGTTGGAGTGTGACTGTTGCTCCATAGGATCTAAGAGGGGACATGTGCCCTATGTAGCAACAGTGGATTCCTGTCATTTAATGTGTCATCGGTAATAGTCTTTTTGTCATGGGTAATGTGGGTTACACATTTCTTAGCAAAGGACAGCAGCTTCTCAGGTGCAGGATCAAACTTCAGGCTCTTGAATTTTTAAGTAAGTAAAATTTTGTGCTTTAATGTTTTGTTTGGAGAAAGGAGGCAAGTTCAGAATAGGGAATGTGTGTGGGTCAAAAAGCGTCAAATACCAGTGAACTAGTTATGAGCAATACTTTTGAATGAAGAACATATTATGAGTTGGAAAAGACTTAATTGAGAGTTATTTGGAAACTATTACTTGTTACATAACAATAGACCTTATTTACAAGTATAACTAAAGATTCTATTTAGGTTACATTATAATTTTCTTTTAAGAATCATACATTTCTTTTTTACTCATCCATGTTGCAGTGTGAGTGTCGATTCATGCTATCTAAGAGGGAATTTGTGTCATTATATACCAGCCAACAGTGGACATTTCTGTAATGCAAATCAACAAACAAAATGCACACCTATAAATATAGATTAAAGAAACAAGTACATTGTAAAATTGATTAAAATCATGTCCTAATTGGTCAATATCATATTTGGAAGATTTGGGGGCTAAACCATTTCAAAGGTCTAGTAAAACTTAATAAATATGTTTTTAGCAATTAATAAAAAATTAATACAAAGTATCTTGCTGCTGACCATGTTGTTCCTACTTTTTATTTATTTATCTTAAAGTACTTATGACTCTCCTGACTTGTGGGCAGCCCTTCATTTTGATGCAGTGTCAAGATTGAAAATGGTTAAGCCATCAACTAAAGCTGAGACATCATATTTCATTACAAAACAATAATAACAAATCATGCTTGAGGAATATTTAATGATGTTGGAGTGTGACTGTTGCTCCATACTATCTAAGAGGGGACATGTGTCGTTATGTAGCAACCAACAGTGGATTCCTGTCATTTAATGCCATACAAGTGTGGACCTTTTTTTCTGTAGGCAATGCGGACCAGTAAATATTATGCATTCCTGATGAAAACTCATCAGGACATTAATGCTTCATGAATTAATTTGGGTAGCCCTTTATATTAGGGCTTGTCCATAAAGTACACAGGTACATCTAAGCTTGCATGTCTGTAACTAAACCAGCATTTTCATTCCACACTTCAACAAGGGATCGACTTTGCCTCTGGATGTCATGTCATCGGTAATAGTCTTTTTCTCATGGGTAATGTGGGTTACACATTTCTTAGCAAAGGACAGCAGCTTCTCAGGTGGAGGATCAAACTTCAGGCTCTTGAAGGTTTAAGTTGGTAAAGTTTTACTTATGACTCCCCAAACTTGTGGGCAGCCCTTCATTATAATACAGTGTACATGTTTAAGCCATCCATTAAAGCTGAGACTTTATATTTCATTACAAAAACATAACAAATCATGCGGAATAATTATTGATGCTGGATGTTGGAGTGTGACTGTTGCTCCATACTATCTAAGAGGGGACATGTGTCGTTATGTAGCAACCAACAGTGGACTCATGTCATTAAATGCCATACAAGTGTGGACCTTTTTTCTGTAGGCCTAATGCAAACATGAAAATACCATGCATTCCTGATGAAAACCCATCAGGACATCATTTTATTTGGGTTGCCTTTTATCTTACAGTCTGAAGCTTAATACTAGTTAGGAAATCTACTATTGCTGAGCCTTTAAGTTTTGTTTCAAAAGCATATTATCAAATCATGTGTCAACAGACTGCTTAGTTGAGATTATATTTTTCTCATAAGTATTATTGTTTTTGATTCAAAACCAGTCTAAGATTCAGTTATTAAGAGCAAATACAAAGTAACTCTTTAAAATGCATACATCACAGGTCATAAAAATGACCATCCCACACAGAAGAATATGAATTCCCCTAAGAGAAAATTAAAATAAGTGCACTAGTGTAATAAGATATTTATTATTTAAACGGTATTTGAAACCTAGATCAAGTAATTTTTGTTGGTAATACTGTAGTGCTTGATATCAATGCATGCAGCAAAGTTACTTCTGAATTAAAGTTTAAAGTTTATTTATTTTCAGTTAAAGTGATTAAAGTTTGGATCACGGTGAAATGTTTACACATCGCTCACATTAAAGTTAAATTATCCATTTTTGAAAGAAACAAAGAAAGTCTTTGAAGGTAAAAACAGTCATTAGGTGAGAATGAGCACAGACAGTTCCACTGCATAACAATGGAGGTCCCCTCTTGGATAGGTAGCTATCGTTTAAGGATCTAAGTCCCCTCTTGGCAATTTCTTTAAAAAGCAAAAAAAAGCAAATTTACAGTAATATTATGTTAAAAGACAGTAAAAGTAAATTTTGTATTATATTTATTTTACTTCAAAAGGACTGGAAACACAGGTCCACACTTGGCAGTTTACTCCGACGGTGCACTGTTGGATAGGTACGCGTGTATGTGTGTGTGTGTGTGTGTGTCTGTGTGTCTGTGTGTGTGTGTTTGTGTCTGTGTGTGTGCGTGTCTGTGTGTGTGTGTGCGTGTGTGTCTGTGTGTCTGTGTGTGTGTGTGTGTGTCTGTGTGTCTGTGTGTGTGTGTGTGTGTCTGTGTGTCTGTGTGTGTGTGTGTGTGTGTGTCTGTGTGTCTGTGTGTGTGTGTGTGTGTCTGTGTGTCTGTGTGTGTGTGTGTCTGTGTGTGTGTGTGTGTCTGTGTGTCTGTGTGTCTGTGTGTCTGTGTGTGTGTGTGTCTGTGTGTGTGTGGTGCACTTACCAACCTATCTAACAGTGGACCTCGACGTCGTTACACAGTAACAGCTTAAAAGTGAAAGTATCAGCAGTAAAAGTACACATGTATTATGAGCTTGTATTTAAAGTATCAGCAGTAAAAGTACACAAACACATAAATGTTATTACATTTAAATGAATAACATTTCATTTTAAAATGAAAACAGACTGTTTGTTTATCGTTCCTGTTATTTATCTGTAAGAAAACAGTTTTAAAAAATAAACTTTTAAATTATAAAAATGTGTAAAAATATTTAAAATAATTGTTCACAGTGTCGATGTCTTCACTCAACTTTATTAGCAATCAGTGCTGCGACACGACGTTAATCTGAGGAGACTGACGTGCGTGTGTGTGTGTCTGTGTGTGTGTGTGTGTGTGTGTGTGTGTGTGTGTGTGTGTGTGTGTGTGTGTGTGTGTGTGTGTGTGTGTGTGTGTGTGTGTGTGTGTGTGTGTGTGTGTGCAACCTTGATCCTGCAGCAGCAGGCGGGTGTTGCTGCTGTTGTGGGGACATGAGTCTGTTTACACAGCCACATGTGGGGACTCCACATGTAAATCATTAGATTACAGGACGAAGCACAGGTCAGCTCTGCAAAGTCATCTTCCACTTGCAGGCTTTTCTTTCCCTGGGGTTTCAGTCCACCTGAACATTAATAAGTACCTGAGAGGAAACTTAAAACTTCATCCAAAAACTGTCTGAAGAACATTAACACATGATGTCATCATGTTTCTCCACCTGTCTGAAGCGACACTCTTACCCGACGAGGACCTCTAGTGGCCGTGTGAACAGTGACGTCAGGATGTCCTGATACCAGAAATTTAGTAGTCGATTCCGATACCACGTTAAATAAACCCACAACAATTAATCCCATAATAATCCCATAATTGACTTCAACATGGACTCCTTTACAAAAACATTTGAACTTTAACACCTAACAGCTGAGAACGAGAGGCTGTCCAGGACTGACGAGAGGTGCTTGGATGTTAATATATTCATAAATAAGCAAACTCTTGAAATTACAACCTGAATGAATACCTTGTTTTTCTTATGAAATGTTTGAGGGTGGTCTCCGTCTATACTGGCAGTAATCTGAGATTTTAATGTAGAAAAACAAAACAGTTACTGGTGATTGAAATGGATCCGAACTCCTCCTACAGTAACAGGTGGTTGGACAGACGTTCAGTTCTTATGCAGGACACTGGGGGAAATTTCCAACTAGACGCCACCTGAAGTTGGATTTCCTACTTGTGAACTCAGAGAAAAAATATGAACCTCGACTTCAGGAGTGGCAGCGTCACACAACAGTGTCAGCGCCCACGGAAGCTCACACTGTAACTGGTAAACCGTAAACTAAAAGGCAAAGGAAAGGATTAAATTAAAATAATGCATATTAGTATCAAACAGTAAAACTTGCTCTGCATGTAAATTGATGCAGAACTATTTTGTCAGTATTATTAGGCAGCTGGTTCCAGTAAAGAATCTCTGAAAGTCGTCCCAAAAGTTGTTCAGGAAAATGTTCAAAACGTTTGTTAATGCAGCCTCCGACTTTGGCTGACTTCTGAGGATTACCAGCTGATGTAGCTACAAGGACACTCAGTTAACGAGTAACTTGCTGCAGATGAAACAGACGAAACTAAAACTTAAACAACCTGTTTGATTCTGCAGTATGTGTCGATGTTTCACAAGTCACTCATTTCACCAGCAGCAGGCCGCTCTGTCTGCGCTCACCTGTTTACTTTGCATTGCAAAATGAAAAGATTTGCACACAGAGCAGCAGCAGCAGCAGCAGCAATGATCTGCCAGCTGTTAATGTTCACTCAGAGAGAAATCTGCCTGTAATGAAGCCTTTTCAGGTTGTTAAACTGAATCTAGTGAGCAGCTCCTCTCGCCTCTGAGGTTTCTACTGAGAGCGTTTGTGTTTGTGTCTGCAGGCTGTGCAGTGAAGGATTATGGGAACCTTAAGTTTGAGGAAGTGGCGGACGACGAGCCGGTGGGTCGGGTGAAACGTGCGCGGGCGGTGGGCAGCGCCAACCAGAGGCTGTCAGCGGCGGTGCAGGCGGTGAAGCGGGACGGACACACGTCGGTGATGCTGGGAGGAGACCACAGGTGAGTCTCACAGCTCCCTCTGGAGACACTACCTACTAAAACACCTGGTGGGAAGTCAGTTCGTCAGCATGTAGTTTAGACTAGAATTGCATTGAAAGTGTAAATGATGTTGTAACATCTTTTGCTAATGGAAAAGTGACCCAGCTGCTTGTTTAGACAGGAGACCGAATGTTTAATTGACGTTGGTTTAAAGGATAATTTTTGGTTTTTCTAAACAGGGGCCCTCTTTTTAAATATGTTGGTGTTAAAATGACAAGAAGGTATAAAAGGTTTTGGAATCCGTGCAAGTTGCTGCAGGAACACATGGTGAAAACGAGGGAGAGGAGTTTGTTGTGTCCTTTGAGGAGCAGCAAGACTTTAATTCCTAACAATATTCCAACGTGACAAACTTCTCTCTCCAGCTCTGACTCGTGTTCGCACCTTCGTCTTCCTGCAACAACTCGCCTCTCACGAGATTTCAGAGCGAGACTTCAGTTTCCTGTTGTTGTATTTGATGCTCTGTTGATGCTTGGATGTTGTAAGTCGCTTTGGATAAAAGCGTCTGCTAAATGAGTAAATGTAAATGTAAAAACAAAGGGGGCCACTGGGGTCCCTCTCAGGGATCCTTTCTGGGATGTCGTCAGACACTTGGTGTAACAGTCTGAGCCTGTCAGGGCAAAAAGAAATGCTTGTTGTGGACGCCATTTTGAGGGGCGCAATCACCCTGAAGGAATACGTTACAGCTGCTGCAGCATGTACTGCAGGGAGTCCATGAAAATAGAGCTCAGGTTTAAAAATACAGAAAGTATTCTCGAACCGAAGGTTCAGGTCTGAAAGATGAGGTGGAGCAGTGCTGGACGTTTTGGTACCAGAGGGAACTTTTCTACGTCTGAGTTGTTGATGGGCAGGATGTGTTACACTCGGGTCTAACGGCAGTGCTTGAAGGTGATGCGCTTCCAGAAGTGTAAAGACAAATAATAATAATGATGAGTCCAGGTAGTGTTGAGGTGGAATGTATTAAGAGTAGAGAGTATTGCACTAACAGGTCTGTTACTGACTAAGAGTCTGTGTGTTATCTTTTACATGCTGCTGATACCAACACTCTGAATCTCAGTTTTACTGTGGTAAATATTTAAAGACGTAGATTGTTGGCTTTGGTTTGTGTCCAAGAACAGCAGTCTGTCAATCATCCACCTGCAGGACACAGTCCAGATCAAACCGAGTGATCGATCCGTGGGGGGTCACTGGACCTTTCAATACTGAAGTTCTCTGGTTGGTTTTATTTAGAGCGCACGTGTACAGACAACAAAATACAGAAGATTTACATGGTCGGGACAAAAGGCTGCTTGCTGTTCATATTCTCTGAGAACATTTAAGTCACAAAGGTTACACCTGAAAAATCACCTGAACTGCAGGAAACAAACATCTTATTTCTCAGTTTCAGGGCTTTATGAAGACATTTTAATCATGTATGCCAGTGAAGTTTAAAACTAAAAGATTGCCTGTAATGAACTCTTTCATTTAAACTTCAGTCAGTCACTTCGTGAACTGTGGATACATTTAATTGGTCTTTTCACATCAACAACCCTGTGAACCTGCACAAAAATAAGTTAAGGTGTTATATTAGTTTGATAATATAATAGTAATACCATTTATTTACCAAAGTAATAAGCAGGTCATAGCTTGGTATTAACAATGTGTATATTGAAATGTATGTAACAGGGTGACAAGGGGCCGGAAACAAAGGGGAGTACTGAGAAAAACGATTTAGTAATATTTTGGAAACAATTTGGTAACCTTGTAGCAATAAATAGGTTAAATCAGTGCAATATTTGGTAATATAGTGACATTAAAGGGTAATTAATAGGTACTAACAGGTTTTTCACAGTATTATCGGCTGCTATGAGCGTAAAGCTTCAAAATCACGTGGAAGTCAAACATGTTATTATTATTTTATGATGTGAAGTGCTACTGAAATTAAAACATTTAATATATGGATATTGAGCTCTCACTCCCTGTGGTTCGTCATGTGTCCATCAGTCTGGCGATTGGTTCGATCCACGGTCACGCGGCGGCGGTCGGGGAGCTGAGCGTCGTGTGGGTCGACGCCCACGCCGACATCAACACGCCGCTGACCTCGTCCACCGGAAACATCCACGGGCAGCCCATGTCCTACCTCCTCCACGAGCTGCACTCAGAGGTCAGTCCTGAGACGAGATGCGTGTTTGTTTCAGAGCGTATCTTCTCATCACGCAGACCGGGTGCTGAATGTTGTTCCTTCCTCACCAGGTTCCCGTCTTGCCAAACTTCTCCTGGATCAAGCCGTGTGTCTCGGCCAAAGATCTCGTCTACATCGGATTGAGAGACGTGGATCCCGGGGAGCAGTAGGTTTCTGAGCTGATCTGGAGTCACTTAGACGGGAAAGACAGAGAAGATCCACATTTAAACGAGTTCATTTAACTGTTTAGAGAAGATTAACGTCTTTTCCTGTCTCAAGATTTAATATTCAATACTACTGTGGAACCAGGATATTCTGATCTTAATGCGTCCTAGTCTTTCCACTGAGACGACTCTGCATCCACAGACTGGATGGTGGAAGAGTCTGCAGCTGCTCTGTCAGGCTGTATGCAGTCACAGCAAGGCGTTCAGCTAAATGCTAACATGCTCACAGTAACAGTGCTAATCTGCAATATTTACCCTGTTCCCCATCATAGTTTAGCGTGTTAGCATGCTAACATTAGTAGCAAACACTGATGGGAATGGCATCAGCTCTGCAGGTATTTGGTCCAAACCAACAGGTATTGGACATTTTTGTAGAACATAATAAGTGAGGAATTAAAAGAGTCATTCTTTTGTTTCCCCAGTTACATCCTGAAGCTGCTGGGTGTGAAGGTGTTTTCCATGTCGGACGTGGATCATCTCGGTGTGGCCAGAGTCATGGAGGAGACATGTGACTACCTCTCTGCCAGGTGAGCTCCACCTCCTGCATAACAATCACCTATTAGCACTCTCAGGAGCCACCTTGCTACATCCTAACAACACCAAAGGAGCTGCAGATGATTTTCAATGAAAATTAGTCAGAAGTGAGATAAATAATTAGTTTAGGAAGGTTTGGGCACAATCTGCAGGTTCAAAGAATGCTATTTAATTACACTAATAAATGTTCCTGCACTGTGGATTGTAGACCACTACAGACCTGTAGACCACTACTGACCTGTAGACCACTACTGACCTGTAGACCACTACTGACCTGTAGACCACTACAGACCTGTAGACCACTACTGAACTGTGACCACTACTGACCTGTAGACCACTACAGACCTGTAGACCACTACTGACCTGTAGACCACTACTGACCTGTGGACCACCACTGACCTGTAGACCACTACTGACCTGTGACCACTACAGACCTGTAGTGACCACTACAGACCTGTGACCACTACTGACCTGTAGACCACTACTGACCTGTGACCACTACAGACCTGTAGACCACTACTGACCTGTAGAACACTACAGACCTGTAGAACACTACTGACCTGTAGACCACTACAGACCTGTAGACCACTACTGAACTGTGACCACTACTGACCTGTAGACCATTATTGACCTGTAGACCACTACAGACCTGTAGACCACTACTGACCTGTAGACCACTACTGACCTGTGACCACTACTGACCTGTAGAACACTACAGACCTGTAGAACACTACTGACCTGTAGACCACTACAGACCTGTGACCACTACTGACCTGTAGACCACTACAGACCTGTAGACCACTACTGACCTGTGACCACTACAGACCTGTAGACCACTATTGACCTGTAGACCACTACTGACCTGTGACCACTACAGACCTGTAGTGACCACCACAGACCTGTAGACCACTACAGACCACTACTGAGGTCACACCGGTACAACAGCATTAACAGCGACACTGTTACAGTGAAAACATTTAGTTTTCACTGTAAACAACAGTCTGTGGCTGATTTGACTGATGTTGTTTTGAAATAGGCTACTAGAGATCGGTTCACTTCTACCGACACTAAAATATCCCCTGAATCAGTATTCACGATGTCTGTGTGTTGTCGGGATGTGTGAGCTCCCTCAGGGTCCGAAGTCCAACCACAGCATGGATTTAAACTATGAAGCAGAGGAAACTACCACAATGATTATTTTAAGCTTGCTTCCCTTTGTTGAGCACATGTCTGCACTGTAAAAATAAATTCTAATAATCTAATTTTCACAGTGTGAAGAAACCGATCCACCTGAGCTACGACATCGACGCCATCGACCCCTCTGTTACCCCGGCGACCGGGACACCTGTGGTGGGAGGACTCACCTACAGAGAGGGCGTCTACATCACTGAACACCTCTGTCAGACAGGTACGACTCAAAATACCAACAAACATGGAGCCAGACAATATTTTGTCACGGCTATACAGTAAATCTGAGGCTACAGCTGGTTAGCTGAACATCTAAACAGCTAGACTGGCTCGGTCCACAAGAAGCAAACTCCACCTGCCAGAAGCTCTAAAGCTGTATATATATATAGATACAGCTTGGACCAGACTTTTCAGTTTGATCTGAACCAAAATTACAAGTGTGAAACCTTCCCTGGACGTGGTCTGGAGCCTCGGCCCGGATCAAACCAACCCGAAAGCAGTTTTTGCATGGTTTGGACTAAGACCATTTACAGGAAGATCAGCTGGAAATATAAAATGCAGGGAGAAATGCTCTGAAATAAGGACTCAATTATAAATAAGCCACGACTGCTCATCTAAAAAACAGACTCCTCCTTTCCTGCCGGCAGCAAGGACATTTATTTAGCAAGTTTGAACTTGAACCTGTGCGGCAGGATCTTTTAGGTTTTATTGATGCGTTAAAACAACACAAATGCAAATGATTTATCACTTACATCTTACATTGAAATTCAGTTCTTCCAGAAAAGGTTCAATTGAGGTGCAGTAGTGTTTCAGTTCAACAGTAAACCGATTTAGTAGGTTTGGATCCAGTCCATGAAGTACAAAGTACAACATATGTCACACTTGACATTCTTGTCAAAGCTACTGACAAGACAGACACACGTCCGTTTACAAGCCAAGACGCAGCCCACATAAATGATCACAACAGGACGCAAGCATGTGAAGTTCTTTAGTGCGTTTGCATAATTACAGTGTAAAACCAAACCAAATGCATCAAAACACAAACTTTGGTTTGGAGCTTGGTGCCGACTTTCAGGTGGCCCTTAGTGCCCTTACTTTTTAAGTATTTTAAAGGTAGCCTCACTGCTGTGCTTGTCCTGCAGGCCGTCTGTCGGCTGTGGACATGGTGGAGGTGAATCCTCTGAGGGGTCAGTCCAAAGAGGACGTCCAGTCTACAGTCAGCACGGCGGTGGACCTGCTGCTCGGATGTTTCGGACGCCTACGTGAGGGAAACCACCCGCAGGATTACCAGCTGCCCCGGCCTTGATACCTAAAGGTCTCTGATCACCAGCAGGAACTGAACCGACGATCAGATTCATACTTAAGCACCTCAGAGATGATTAAACTTCCAAATTTTAAACTTCAACAGCCAGATTACGAGATGTCAGAACATAATGCACTTGTTTACCAAAGCTTCTGATCAGTGAAAGTTTAAACCAAAGAAACTCCCTGTGAAACAAAAAGCACTTTTTATGTCATTTCTTGATTCATCTACTGTATCAATTACGTCTTCTTTTTTAAATATTCCAATAAAATATTCCAAATTTGACGTCCTCTGATTGCTCATTTTGTCCAAAACCCAAAGATATTCAGTTACAGTTATATAAAATAGAAAGAAGCAGCAAATCCTCACATTTAAACGGTCACATCTTGCAAATGTTTGTCATTTTTTGCTTGATAAATAGTATTCTGTTGATTGATGACTTGTCTGAGCTCAAACTTTTAAACAAATTACATCAATGTTTTAATCTTTTCAAGCCAAACAGGATGCAGAGGTCAGGGCTGGACCTGTGTCCCTGGTCAGGCCACGCTCTGGACAAAGCATTTGTTGGGGGCTCTGTGTCTTTAGAGACTTTTATTCCTGCATTCTTGAGAATTTTTGCAGTTCATCATTAAATGAGCCACTAAAATACATTTTCAAAACTAGAAACAACGATCTAGCTCTTCTTGAGTAAAGCAATCACTGTTGCTGAGGCCTGAGACTTCAATTTAAATAAATCATCAATCTAAACACATCACTGACTGGCTGTGACGCTTGTCCTTATCTCTGCTGTCTAATATTCACTCATGTCAGCGCCGGCCTGTGGTGGGTAAAGTCCAGTTATCCCCATAAAAATCACTTGAAATAAAAGTACAAAATGACAAACCTACTCCAGTAAAAGTGTAAAAGTATTTATAATAAACTACTCAAAGTACAAGTTTGCTTGTGTTTTAATATTGTAAAGTGTGTGCAGGGCAGAGATCTTCTCTTCTTGTGTATCGGGTCTGAAACAGCCTCTGTGTTGCATGGTTATTTCTAGGGAATGCACTTTGCTTGTTGGTTATCTCTAATTGAGCTCTCTTTAATACAATTATTTTCCATTATTAATCTACATCACGGTATTGATGAGATCACTTTAAACGATCTGGCTGCCGAGCCTACTATTGTTGCCTGCCTGTGTCTTTTCTGAAGGACATGGAGAAAACCCAAAGCACTTGCTTTGAAATGAGGGCGCTACACATGATCTGCCTTCTCCAATAGCTCAGGCATCCAATACACTATGATTATTCCTTAAGTATCTATTGTAGCATGCATAGTTATGTTTTAATAAACTTATGAGAATTAAAACCAAATTATGAATTTTAATATTCAGAAAATATTAATTCATAAAGCTTCTCGTTTCGCGGAGCACAACCCGAGATTCTGTTAAACTTATAGGAAGGCCCTCCGTAATGCCAGAGCAGCGTACTACTCGTCATTAATAGAGGAAAATAGGAACAACCCCAGGTTTCTTTTCAGCACTGTAGCCAGGCTGACAGAGTCACAGCTCTATTGAGCCAAGTATTCCCATAGCTCTCAGTAGTTACGACTTCATGAGCTTCTTTAATGATAAAATTCTAGCTATTAGAGACAAAATTCACTAAGACCTGCCCTCAACTGGCACCAACTTATCTCTAAACTCAGGAACCTTAGAAACAGCTGTAGAACCAGATACATGTTTAGACTTTTTTGCTTCACTCAATCTTTACCAACTAACTTCAATAATTTGGGTGCGTACATCCTTCCGTTGTGTGTTTTTGACTGATAATTGGAGGTTTTTCATTGATTTAAAGACTTTATTAAGTAATAAAACTTGAATGAACTAGTAGGTGTTTATGACAATAAATTTATCATTAAAAAAGTATAGCAGTGAGTTATAAGTAAAGGAGGAATCTCCGGGGCCAGCAAAGGATCAGTAGGAGGTTTCTTCATTGATTTGGAATCAAGTCAGTCTTTATTATTAAACAAGTAAAGAATAAATTGAAATAATGACATTAAAGCAGTAAAATAGTATAATGGTGAGTAAAAATTAAACAGCATTATAAATTACCTTCAACAGCATGCAGCAAAATAAGAGAGAGTTCCAAAATTAAACTTTGTAAAATCTTTGCTAAAGCTTTGTGTGACAAACTTACCATCATTAAAGAACTAAAGAATAAAATGAAATAATTACAGTAAAATAGTATAACAGTGAGTTAAAATTAAACAGATTTTTAAATTACCTTCAACAGCATGCAGCAAAATAAGAGAGAGGTCCAAAATTAAACTTGTTATAATCTTTGCTAAAGCTTTGTGTGACAAACTTGCTATCATTATCACTCTAAAGCTGTAGCCTAGTCTTAAACTTGTGAGTCTTAAAACTTTAATCCTTCTAGAGTCTGTGTCTCTTCTTCTCTGTCCTCTCTCTTTCTGGTGTAGCATAGGCTGTGCAGGGTGAATTGAGGAATGTGCTCCACCCCCCGCACCTCCTTCCATCCCTCCCCTCCCTCTGTTTTCTCAATGAGCCGTGTTGTGTGTTTTAACTGTCATTAGCATCTTCAGGTAATCTTGTAGACCAGTTATGGAATAGAGTTATCTATAACCCCAGACTCTGATTAAAATCGGTCTGGTTTTATCAGACAGAGTTCATTTTTGAAACAGGAACGTCTCGGGTTACGTATGTAACCCTGGTTCCCCGAGAAGGGGAACGAGAGACTGCATCGGCCCGCCGCACCTCTCTCCCCGCCTGAAGCGCCTGCTTCATAGTTTAAGCTAATGATGAGTGTGTACAGGTGTGCTTTATACTCCTCCGGTTATTCCGTCACACCTTACCGTTCTAGCAACAGGCCAATAGGATTGGAGTGATTTCATTCACGTTCAGACCTGCTTCGCCTAGAGGCGTTCCCATAGTGTCGTAACCGACGCAGTCTCTCGTTCCCCTTCTCGGGGAACCAGGGTTACATACGTAACCCGAGACGTTCTCCTTCGAGGGAACTTGAACTGCGTCGGTTACGACACTATGGGAACGAGATACCCACTAAACCGTGCCGAAAACCCCGCCTGCCCCTGTGTGCGAGGTGCCGAAGGAAGGTCAAGACTGTAAAACCGAATGAATGTGTGCGGAGTGGCCCAGCCAGCCGCTAAACAACATCCTGCAAAGAGGCCCCGGAAAGGAGGGCTCGAGAGGCCGCCTTGCCTCTGGTAGAATGAGCCCTCACAGCCACAGGTGAAGGCAAACCGCGCACCTGATAGGCCAGGGAAATAGTCTGAACAATCCAGTTGCTAATAGTATGTTTGGATGCAGGGAGCCCGGCCCTGGGAGACCCAAAACACACTAGCAGCTGGTCAGCCTTCCTCCAACGGGAGGACCTCAGAGTGTAAATACTCAGTGCTCTGACAGGGCAGAGCAGATGAAGTCTCCCGTCCTCCGCCGTCACATGAGGTGGAGGATGAAATGCCTGCAGCACTGTGGACCCTGCCGCACAAGAAGGCACTTTAGGGATGTATCCTGAACGAGGGTGCAGGATAGCCCTAATATTCCCCGGGGCAAACTCCAGGCTTTGCGGGGAAACCGAAAGCGCTTGGAGCTCCCCCACCCTCCTCAGAGAGGTGATAGCAAGGAGAAAGGCCATCTTGAGGGTCAAGTGCTTAGCCTCAGCTGACTCCAGGGGTTTGAAGGGGGCCTCAGCCAACGCCCCAAGAACCACTGCCAGATCCCAAGTGGGAACCTTGGACCGAGTCGCAGGTCTCATCCTCCGGGCACCACGGAGGAAACGTACAACCAAGGGAAGTTTCCCCAAGAACCCCTCCCTCAGAGGGGTGTGGAAAGATAAAATAGCTGCCACGTACACCTTGAGGGTGGAAGGGGAAAGACCAGCAGAGAACCGGTCCTGGAGGAACTCAAGTACCTGAACCACCGGGCAGGTAACAGGGTCCACCGACCGCTCCCTACACCAAGTGGAGAAAACACTCCACTTCAGGCCGTACATCCTCTGTGTGGACGGGGCCCTGGAGCTCAGGAGGGTCTCGACTGCTCCGGCTGTTAGACCCGCCTCTAGGTACTGTGCCCCCTCAGGGGCCAGACCCACAGTCGCCATATGGCGGGGCAAGGGTGAAGAACCCGGCCCTGCGCCTGGGACAGCAGGTCTCTCCTCAGAGGGACCCGCCACGGCGGGCCGTCCAGGAGCGACATGATGTCCGAGAACCACACCCGGGTTGGCCAGAACGGGGCTACCAGCAGTAGGCCGACATAGTCCTGGCGGACCCGCTCCAGAACCGAAGACGTAGCCTCGGCCACGAATGTACCATGGCGTCCAGACCCAACGGGGCTGGAGGAACGAGAGAAACCATAGCGGGCAGTGCGTAGTCTCTTGAGACGCAAACAGATCCACGTCTATGGGGCCGAACTCTTCGCACAAGAGCTCCACCACTTCGGGGTGAAGTCTCCATTCCCCGGGCCTCAGCCCCTGCCTCAACAGCAGGTCTGCTCCCTGATTCTGCGTCCCCAGGAGATACATCGCCCTGAGCGATAGTAACCTCTGCTTGGACCACAGGAAGATCTGACGCGCCAGTCTGTCCAGAAGGCCCGAGCGCATACCGCCCTGGTGATTCAGATAGGCCACCACCGCTGTGTTGTTCTCCTCGGAACGAACCAGGACGTGGTGGCCTTGGAGATCGGGCAGGAAACTCCTTAGAGCCTGGAACACCGCCAACATCTCGAGACAGTTGATATGCCACTCGGATCGATGCACCTGCCAGGATCCCCTTGCAAAGCGGCCGTCCATGACCGCGCCCCAGCCCGTGAGGGAGACGTCTGTCGAAAGAACCAGCCGGCGACAAGACCCTCCCAGCATGGGCCCCTGGGACAGGAACCAAGTTTCCTTCCAAACTGATAGGGAACGAAGACACTTGCACGTAACCCAAACCAGACGGAGAGGATTCCCCTCGGGGAAAAACCCTTGTTCCTTAGCCACCACTGCAGGGGTCTCATGTGCAGCAGTCCAGATGGTATTACGCTGGACGCAGCCGCCAGGAGACCCAACACTCGTTGAAAGTGTTTCATAGTGATGGCGTGACCTAACTTCACCCCTTTCACGGCAGCCAATATGGTGTCGACACGTGCCGGAGACAATTGTGCCCGCATCGTTGTCGAATCCCATGCAACCCCTAGGAACGTAGCCCATAGGGTGGTGCCAGCACGCTCTTCTTTGCGTTGAGCCTCAGCCCTAAACGCCGCAGACGAGCCAGAACGACATCTCGATGTCGAACCGCCAACTCTCGAGACTGGGCTAGGATGAGCCAGTCGTCGATGAAGTTGAAATCCGGATGCCCCGGAGCCTCAGCGGGGCCAGTGCTGCATCCATACACTTGGTGAATGTGCGAGGGGAAAGTGCCAGGCCGAATGGAAGAAACCGATACTGGTAAGCCACATCCCCGAAGGCAAACCTCAGGAACTTCCTGTGAGAAGGACGGATGGAGACCTGGAAATAGGCGTCCTTTAGATCTATCGTGACGAACCAATCCTCAGATTGGATGTGCGTCATGGTGGCGGGGTCTCCTCAGAGATCGGTTAGAACCCGCAGATCCAAAATAGGGCACGCAGCCCTCCGTCCTTCTTGGGGACTATGAAGTACCGGCTGTAGAACCGGCGTCTCTGTCTGGGGGGGAGACACGTTCCACGGCCCCTTTCCTCAGCAGAGTACAAACTTCCTGTCCCAACACCGGACCTTGCTCCGGGCGGACCACAGTCCAAACCACCCCCTCTCTTCTGTTGAATTTGGAGGGCGGGTTTTGAACTGTAGTCGATACCCATCTATGGCAGTGCGCAGGACCTGCGGAGAAATGTTTGTCAGGCTCCGCCAAGCGTCTGCAAAGTCTGCTCCATGATTACTCAGTTCATCATGTACTTTCTTTTCAGGAAAGAATGGCAGAGACCGGCGTGGAGGTGGCGTGTGGTGCTTAAGAAACCTTTCATCAAGCTACCACTAGCCTGTGGTGTCTGCTCCTCTTTTCTCTTTTTTTTTCGGCCAGTTGATGTTGAGCTTAGCCACGGCTCTAGTCACCACCTCCAGCAGCACGTCATAGTCGGGCACGGCCAGATGACGCCGCCCCGACACCCGGAAGTCATCGTCCACTGCGCTGAGCACGTCCGCCTCCTCCGAGTCGGATTGCTGCAGCGTCTCCGGATCCAAACCGCGAGATGAGCCAGCGGATGAAGGTCGGGAAAAAGCCTCAGCCGTCCCGAAATCCTCCGACAGATCACGCTGTGAACCCATGAGTGAAGCCGCCGGGCTGCCTCAGCGGCCGCAGGGCCCGCGCCACAGGGAAAACACATCCGGCCATCCTCGGAAAGAGAGCCATGCTGTACCTCAGTACCCGCACGGAAAGGGCTTCGCAACGGGCGCAGGCAGCCCCCTCGAGAGCTGCCCGTGTGTGCTCCATCCCCAAATATGAGACACACATCTCATGAGAATCTCCATCCGTGATGTACCGAGGGCAAGAAAAAACACACCTTCTGTACATCTGGTTGCCGGACATGCTGGTAGACTTCTTCTTCAGGTAAGACACACTGCTTGTAGGACTGGAGCTTTCTTCAAACAACATACAGAGCGCCTGCTGAATAGAAAAAAGCTAATGATGAGTGTGTACAGGTGTGCTTTATACTCCTCCGGTTATTCCGTCACACCTTACCATTCTAGCAACAGGCCAATAGGATTGGAGTGATTTCATTCACGTTCAGACCTGCTTCGCCTAGAGGCGTTCCCATAGTGTCGTAACCGACGCAGTTCGAGTTCCCTCGAAGGGGAACGTCTCGGGTTACGTATGTAACCCTGGTTCCCCGAGAAGGGGAACGAGAGACTGCGTCGGTTACGACACTATGGGAACGCCTCTAGGCGTAGCAGGTCTGAACGTGAATGAAATCACTCCAATCCTATTGGCTTGTTGCTAGAACGGTAAGGTGTGACGGAATAACCGGAGGAGTATAAAGCACACCTGTACACACTCATCATTAGCTTAAACTATGAAGCAGGCGCTTCAGGCAGGGAGAGAGGTGCGGCGGGCCGACGCAGTCTCTCGTTCCCCTTCTCGGGGAACCAGGGTTACATACGTAACCCGAGACGTTCTCCTTCGAGGGAACTCGAACTGCGTCGGTTACGACACTATGGGAACGAGATACCCACTAAACCGTGCCGAAAACCCCGCCTGCCCCTGTGTGCAATAAAGTGACACTACTAAGAGGAGAGCGCACGAGTGCCCGGTGCCGAAGGAAGGTCAAGACTGTAAAACCGAATGAATGTGTGCGGAGTGGCCCAGCCAGCCGCTAAACAACATCCTGCAAGAGGCCCCGGAAAGGAGGGCTCGAGAGGCCGCCTTGCCTCTGGTAGAATGAGCCCTCACAGCCACAGGTGAAGGCAAACCACGCACCTGATAGGCCAGGGAAATAGTCTGAACAATCCAGTTGCTAATAGTATGTTTGGATGCAGGGAGCCCGGCCCTGGGAGACCCAAAACACACTAGCAGCTGGTCAGCCTTCCTCCAACGGGAGGACCTCAGAGTGTAAATACTCAGTGCTCTGACAGGGCAGAGCAGATGAAGTCTCCCGTCCTCCGCCGTCACATGAGGTGGAGGATGAAATGCCTGCAGCACTGTGGACCCTGCCGCACAAGAAGGCATTTAGGGATGTATCCTGAACGAGGGTGCAGGATAGCCCTAATATTCCCCGGGGCAAACTCCAGGCTTGCGGGGAAACCGAAAGCGCTTGGAGCTCCCCCACCCTCCTCAGAGAGGTGATAGCAAGGAGAAAGGCCATCTTGAGGGTCAAGTGCTTAGCCTCAGCTGACTCCAGGGGTTTGAAGGGGGCCTCAGCCAACGCCCCAAGAACCACTGCCAGATCCCAAGTGGGAACCTTGGACCGAGTCGCAGGTCTCATCCTCCGGGCACCACGGAGGAAAAGTACAACCAAGGGAAGTTTCCCCAAGAACCCCTCCCTCAGAGGGGTGTGGAAAGATGAAATAGCTGCCACGTACACCTTGAGGGTGGAAGGGGAAAGACCAGCAGAGAACCGGTCCTGGAGGAACTCAAGTACCTGAACCACCGGGCAGGTAACAGGGTCCACCGACCGCTCCCTACACCAAGTGGAGAAAACACTCCACTTCAGGCCGTACATCCTCCGTGTGGACGGGGCCCTGGAGCTCAGGAGGGTCTCGACTGCTCCGGCTGTTAGACCCGCCTCTAGGTACTGTGCCCCCTCAGGGGCCAGACCCACAGTCGCCATATGGCGGGGCAAGGGTGAAGAACCGGGCCGTCCAGGAGCGACATGATGTCCGAGAACCACACCCGGGTTGGCCAGAACGGGGCTACCAGCAGTAGGCCGACATAGTCCTGGCGGACCCGCTCCAGAACCCCGGGAGCAGAGCGACTGGGGGAAAAGCGTACAGACGTAGCCTCGGCCACGAATGTACCATGGCGTCCAGACCCAACGGGGCTGGAGGAACGAGAGAAACCATAGCGGGCAGTGCGTAGTCTCTTGAGACGCAAACAGATCCACGTCTATGGGGCTCGAACCACTTCGGGGTGAAGTCTCCATTCCCCGGGCCTCAGCCCCTGCCTCAACAGCAGGTCTGCTCCCTGATTCTGCGTCCCCAGGAGATACATCGCTCCATGACCGCGCCCCAGCCCGTGAGGGAGGCGTCTGTTGAAAGAACCAGCCGGCGACAAGACCCTCCCAGCACGGGCCCCTGGGACAGGAACCAAGTTTCCTTCCAAACTGATAGGGAACGAAGACACTTGTGCGTAACCCAAACCAGACGGAGAGGATTCCCCTCGGGGAAAAACCCTTGTTCCTTAGCCACCACTGCAGGGGTCTCATGTGCAGCAGTCCAGATGGTATTACGCTGGACGCAGCCGCCAGGAGACCCAACACTCGTTGAAAGTGTTTCATAGTGATGGCGTGGCCTAACTTCACCCCTTTCACGGCAGCCAATATGGTGTCGACACGTGCCGGAGACAATTGTGCCCGCATCGTTGTCGAATCCCATACAACCCCTAGGAACGTAGCCCGTTGGGTGGGCGCCAGCACGCTCTTCTTTGCGTTGAGCCTCAGCCCTAAACGCAGCAGACGAGCCAGAACGACATCTCGATGCCGAACTGCCAACTCTCGAGACTGGGCTAGGATGAGCCAGTCGTCGATGAAGTTGAAACCCGGATGCCCCGGAGCCTCAGCGGGGCCAGTGCTGCATCCATACACTTGGTGAATGTGCTAGGGGAAGTGCCAGGCTGAATGGAAGAACCCGATACTGGTAAGCCACACCCCCGAAGGCAAACCTCAGGAACTTCCTGTGAGAAGGACGGATGGAGACCTGGAAATAGGCGTCCTTTAGATATATCGTGACGAACCAATCCTCAGATTGGATGTGCGTCACGGTGGCGGGGATGATGAGCATCTTTAACCTGAATCTCCTCAGAGACGGGTTTTGAGTTAGAACCCGCAGATCCAAAATAGGGCACGCAGCCCTCCGTCCTTCTTGGGGACTATGAAGTACCGGCTGTAGAACCGGCGTCTCTGTCTGGGGGGGAGACACGTTCCACGGCCCCTTTCCTCAGCAGAGTACAAACTTCCTGTCCCAACACCGGACCTTGCTCCGGGCGGACCACAGTCCAAACCACCCCCTCTCTTCTGTTGAATTTGGAGGGCGGGTTTTGAACTGTAGTCGATACCCATCTATGGCAGTGCGCAGGACCCGCGGAGAAATGTTCGTCAGGCTCCGCCAAGCGTCTGCGAAGTCTGCCAACGGAACCAGCCCCTCGGGGCTGGTGGTCGGTGTCTCGTGTGATCTTCTGGTGGACCCCTGAAGCCCCAGAACGGCAGGGGGGAGCCGCCGAAGATCCACGGTGAGTGAGTCGGGATGCCGTCCGCCTGCAGACCCTCGGGGCAGGCAGTACGGCGCGGACTCGATGGTGGCAGGTGCGTCCTGAACGTGTAAACGGCGGGATAACATCACCTGTTGCCACGGCGGAGGGGACCTCGGTCGGCCTCCGGGGGGGGTGCCGAATGGAAGAACCCGATACTGGTAAGCCACACCCCCGAAGGCGAACCTCAGGAACTTCCTGTGAGAAGGACGGATGGAGACCTGGAAATAGGCGTCCTTTAGATCTATCGTGACGAACCAATCCTCAGATTGGGTGTGCGTCACGATGGCGGGGATGATGAGCATCGTGAACCTGAATCTCCTCAGAGACCGGTTAGAACCCGCAGATCCAAAAATAGGGCACGCAGCCCTCCGTCCTTCTTGGGGGACTATGAAGTAACGGCTGTAGAACCGGCGTCTCTGTCTGGGGGGAGACACGTTCCACGGCCCCTTTCCTCAGCAGAGTACGAACTTCCTGTCCCAACACCGGACCTTGCTCCGGGCGGACCACAGTCCAAGCCACCCCCTCTGTTCTGTTGAATTGGAGGGCGGGTTTGAACTGTAGTCGATACCCATCTATGGCAGTGCGCAGGACCCGCGGAGAAATGTTTGTCAGGCTCCGCCAAGCCTCTGCAAAGTCTGCCAACGGAACCAGCCCCTCAGGGCTGGTGGTCGGTGTCTCGTGTGCTCTTCTGGTGGACCCCTGAAGCCCCAGAACGGCAGGGGGGAGCCGCCGAAGATCCACGGTGAGTGAGTCGGGATGCCGTCCGCCTGCAGACCCTCGGGGCAGGCAGTACGGCGCGGACTCGTTGGTGGAAGGTGCGTCCTGAACGTGTAAACGGCGGGATAACATCACCTGTTGCCACGGCGGAGGGGACCTCGGTCGGCCTCCGGGGGGGGTGGGGGGGGTGCGGGAGGGGAGAAAAAACTCCCCTACCCCGGTCTTCAGGACCTCTTCCCTGAGCTCCGTCGGGACTGGATGACGGTCCTCAGATCGCGTCTCACAGAAGGCTGAGGTTGAGAGCGCCGCCTCGCTGCCCCAGCCCCTCGGGGGGGCCCCCGAGAAGCGACACTTTGCTTGCTCTCCTCTCGGTAGGAGCTCGTAGAGGGAAGGGACCTACGCCCGGCAGCCTCAGCTGCCTGGGGTGCAGACCGGCGAGGGAGGTACCGGCGGAACGCATCGCCCTGCGTCTAACGCTCCGTGGTTCTGCGAGGCTCCGCCAGATCTTCCCTAGAGGGACCCCCCTCTGAACCATCTCCTGTAGCAGGTCGGCTTGGTAGGCTTGAAGCACCGCCATGGTGTGCAAGCTCGCACCTGCCTGGCCCGCTGCCATGTACGCCTTCCCCACGAGCGTGGATGTGGTGCGACATGGTTTGGATGGTAACGCCGGCTTCTCCAGGGAGGACGCAAGTCGAGGGGAGAGATAGCTCGCAAGCGCATCCTCCACCCGAGGCATCCTCCCATAACCACAGTTCCTAACCCCCATCACATTACTGTAGTTCAGTGATTGGGGTGTGGAAAGCCGTGTAGAGAAGGGTCTGCCCCATGATTTACTCAGTTCATCATGTAAATCAGGAAGAGATCGGCGTGGAGGTGGCGCGTGGTGCTTAAGAAACCTTTCATCAAGCTTACCACTAGCCTGTGGTGTCTGCTCCTCCTGTCTCTTGGTGTTGAGCTTGGCCACGGCTCTAGTCACCACCTCCAGCAGCACGTCATAGTCGGGCGCGGCCAGATGTCGCCGCCCCGAGACCCGGAAGTCATCGTCCACTGCGCTGAGCACGTCCGCCTCCTCGGAGTCGGATTGCTGCCGCGTCGCCGGATCCAAACCGCGAGCGGGAGAAGCCGAGAACGGGCTCCCGAACGAGGAAAGGAAGCGTCGGAGCCAGCGGATGAAGGTCGGGAAAAAGCCTCAGCCGTCCCGAAATCCTCCGACAGATCACGCTGTGAACCCATGAGTGAAGCCGCCGGGCCGCCTCAGCGGCCGCAGGGCCCGCACCACGGGGAAAACACATCCGACCATCCTCGGAAAGAGAGCCATGCTGTACCTCAGTACCCGCACGGAAAGGGCTTCGCAACGGGCGCAGGCAGCCCCCTCGAGAGCTGCCCGGGCGTGCTCCATCCCCAAACATGAGACACACATCTCATGAGAATCTCCATCCGTGATGTACGAGGGCAAGAAAAAACACACCTTCTGTACATCTGGTTGCCGGACATGCTGGTAGACTTCTTCTTCAGGTAAGACACACTGCTTGTAGGACTGGAGCTTTCTTCAAACAACATACAGAGCGCCTGCTGAATAGAAAAAAGCTAATGATGAGTGTGTACAGGTGTGCTTTATACTCCTCCGGTTATTCCGTCACACCTTACCGTTCTAGCAACAAGCCAATAGGATTGGAGTGATTTCATTCACGTTCAGACCTGCTTCGCCTAGAGGCGTTCCCATAGTGTCGTAACCGACGCAGTTCGAGTTCCCTCGAAGGGGAACCTATTTTTATCAGTCGCAGACAAGAGTTTGGAACTACAGACTATATATAATAATCTGGTTGTACCAGAAGTAACGGTCCCCAACCCCTCACCAGTTATCTCCCACATGCTGTCACATACAAATAAGAGGGTGGGCAGAGTTACCGTGAGCCAATGATAAGAGACTAAGAGGGGTTACCATAGGCCAATGATGGGGTCTGTGAAAATAAAACCAGAACATTGTCTTCAAGAAATTGCCAAGAGGGCACTTGGATCCTTGAGCAGTATCTACCTACCAAAGAGGGGACCTCCATGCGGTTAATTTTTTTCAGCTAATGAGTGTTTGTATCTGTTAAAGACTTCTTGTTTCTTTCAAAAATGGACATCAGTGTTAGTAATATTTAAACATTTCTCTGTGATACAAAAATATTCACAATATTCACTTTATTGAGAATTTACAGTTTTACCTGTTATTCAGAAATAACTTGGATGCATGCACAAATATCAAAGATTGCAGTATTAGCAGCAAAAGGTACTTTATCCAGGGTTCAATTATATAAAATGTTTTATTAGTGCTGTCATTTAAACTTTCTCTTAGGGGAATTCAGGTTTGTCTGTGGTGCTTTATGACCTTTGTTGAATGGTGAAGTAGGCCTTTTTAAAGGGCCTTCATCTTTATCTTATTTTGTATTTGCTCTTCATAATTATAAATTAGGATTAAAATGCTCAGCAGCATGATCCTATTTTTTTATTTTTTTGTAAGTAATCACTAAAACAGGTTTATCAACTTTTACTAAACCTTTGGAATAATTCTGTCCCCCAATATTGTGAAATGAAATTGACCAGTTATGGACAAGATTTCTATCAATTTTGCAATGTACTTGTTTCTTCGATCTAAATTTTATAGGATTGCATTTTATTTATTGACTGCATTACAGAAACGTCCATTGTTGGCTGGCATGTAATGACACGGAGTTCCCTCTTAGTTCCTTCTTAGCTAGCATGGAGCGACACTCCAGCATGGATGAATAAAGAATGGGATATTTCTATTAAGAGAATATTGTAATCTAAACTATATATTTAATTTTTAGTTACACTTACAAAATAAGGACAATTCTTAAGTAGCAAAAAAACCAAATGTGTTTACAGCGTCCAAATAACTCTAAATGTAGTCTTTCAGTAACATATAGACTATGTCCCTCATTCTAAACTAAAGCCTAAGTCACTAGTCACGCTAACAGGCCTCCTCTTTCCTAGAATTCCTTGTTTGTATGGGATTTCCTAGAAAAGCTAGAATTATAACAAAATATAGTTTACAACTTCATCAACTGAAAACTTCAAGAGCTAAAGTTTGATCCTTCTACTGAGAACCAGCTGCCTTTTGCTAATTAGGGTTTATTAGACTATTACAGAGGTCATGAAATCCAGAACCCTTCCCTTGGGGATGAAGTATTCAAATGCTAGTTAACTACTTTGTTGACATAACAGGACAGTAGTTTTCTGTTGATGAAAATAAAAGTTCTTGATTAGCCAGAACAGGATGTTCAGCAGTCTTACACTGTTTCATTGCAGGTCATGCATTCAACCTAGTGGCTAGTTTGCCCTTGACAATAAGGTTTTAGTAAAAAGTCTCTGCTGCGACCTCTTTTTTGAGACCATGCTGTTTCTATTTTTTTTTCTAGTGTCCCCTTCCATAGCATTTTTCAGAGACACTACAAAAGAGGAAAACAGATTGCCATCGATAACCCAAACTCTAGGGTTAACTCTTAATTTTTATTACATTTGTTATGTAGTAAATCTACAACTTCAAAGCAATTTAGTGATCCCTACCATGTAGTGATCAAATGCCAATGTGCCAATTGGCATATGCCAATCTCTATTCATGTGTTCATATGGGTGAACACTGGTGACAGTGTACCTTCACCCATATGAACACATATGAACACATGAATGGTGACAGAGCACCTTCACACATATTAAGACATGACTGGTGACAGCGCACCTTCACACATATGAACACATGAATGGTGACAGAGCACCTTTAAACATATGAACACATGACTGGTGAAAGTGCACCTTCACCCATATGAACACATGAATGGTGACGGCGCACTTTTATGAACACATGACTGGTGACAGCACACCTTCACACATATGAACACATGACTGGTGACAGTGCACTTTTATGAACACATGACTGGTGAAAGTGCACCTTCACCCATATGAACACATGAATGGTGACAGCGCACTTTTATGAACACATGAATGGTGACAGCGCACCTTTACACATATGAACACGACTGGTGACAGCGCACTTTTATGAACACATGAATGGTGACAGTGTACCTTCTCCCATATGAACACATGACTGGTGACAGCGCACCTTCACACATATGAACACGACTGGTGACAGCGCACTTTTATGAACACATGAATGGTGACAGTGTTTAAACAGTGATTAAATTTAAATCTTTGAAACCAGATGAGCAGCAAAAGTACCCTTCGTTCCTGCGTTAACATACTTCTATCACATGTGCGAAAGGGAGTAGGAAGAAGTAAAACATATGTACTCCTACCCCTTTAATTCTTACATTCTTTCAATTAACAATTTTTATATTATTATTATGTTCTAGATACATTTATATACACACACACACACACAGACAGAAAGACAACCACTCACATCCACACCTAAGGAGAGAACATGCAAACTCCACACACCTTCTTGCTGTGAGGCAACAGTGCTAACCACTGCACCACTTTAATGTTATTGGTATTGAATATGAGTGAAATCAAGTGTGAGACAGAGACACCACGGAGGAAGAGGTTTAACTCACTGCGACACACTAGAAATCATTTGGATGTATCCAGTATCAGTGTACATGGTCAGATTACTCTACCTAAATTTAAATTATACTAACTTCAGAGGTAAATTACAGGCCCTGCCACAACTACGGGCCCCTATGCGGCTGCATTCCCTTCATATATTTAATTTTATCAAAATATATCATATAGTCTATGATACACTGTATACGCTAATAGAAAAAGTTGATATTGATATTAATTCCTGTTATAGGTATGAGGAGGTTGAAGTTAAATGATTAATAAGCATCTTGTATGTTTACAAAACTTTACTGTCTATGAAGATTCTCAGTCATCCAGGTCATAGTTATCCAACGAAGGTTAAAATCAAGGGCAACTGGACTTGGTTGAAGATACTGGAAGACGTTTCGTCCCTCATCCAAAGGACTTCTTCAGTTGTGACTGACTGGCAGGGAAACTCAGCTATTTAACCTCAGTGGGGTCGTTGGCCCGGGTCATCGATACCGCTGGTTTGTTAGTGTTCCTGGTTGCTGTAACGACAGTCGTTACAGTCGTTAAGACTACCTGTAGCCAAGACTGAACGACCATCGTTGGTATCTTCACCTGAGGCCAATAGGTTACGTTTGTTGAGTTTCCTGGGAAGTGATGAAAGGACAGCATTGTAAGTGGGGGATAAGTGGTGGCGTAGACCCCCTCCCCTGTTCAATGACGGCTTCTCTACCCTGGTGTAGATGCTTCCTTGACACCTCTTTCAAACCATCCATCTTCTCTGTCTAAAATGTGCACCTGGTGGTCCTCAAACGAGTGTCCTCTGTCCTTCAGATGTAAGTAGACTGCAGAGTCTTGACCTGAGGAGTTGGCCCTTCTGTGTTGAGCCATGCGTTTGTGTCGTGGTTGTTTAGTCTCCCCAATATACAGGTCTGTGCATTCCTCACTGCATTGGACCGCATACACTAGATTGCTTTTCTTGTGTTTGGGTGTGCGGTCTTTGGGGTGGACCAGCATCTGTCTTAGTGCGAACAGTAGGTATTGGTCTGTGTGTGGGGGTTTTCTGTAAACACCAATCTGCAGGCTCCTGTCCTCTTCAATGTGTACAGTAGTCCAGGAAGGCCAAACTGTTGTTGTGAACATCTTCTCGTGTGAACTTGATGTTACTGTCCACAGAGTTGATGTGTTCTGTGAAGGCTTGCACTTCCTGGCTTTTAATTTTGACCCAGGTGTCGTCCACATATCTGTACCAGTGGCTCGGTGCTATTCCTCTGAAGGAGTTGAGGGCTTTACTCTCCACTTCTTCCATGTAGATGTTGGCCACAATCGGGGATACCGGTGAGCCCATGGCGCAGCCATGCTTCTGTCTGTAGAATCCACCGTTGTACTGGAAGTAGGTGGTGTTTAGACAGAGGTCGAGTAATTTGCAGTCTGAGTCTAGTTCTGTTGTCCAGGAAGAAGAAGGAAGAAGTCCTTTGGATGATGGACGAAACGTCTTCTAGTATCTTCAACCGAGTCCAGTTGCCCTTGATTTTAACCTTCGTTGGACAAACTTTACTGTTTTGTCCTAAGATTATTTAACAGCAATAGCCATGTTTCCATCAGCGTTTAATGCGCATTTTGAGGTATCGCATTAGAAAAGGTTAATGGAAACGGCAAAATCCGGGAAAAAAAATCCTTAATTTCGCAAAAAAGTTTTTACGCTCGCTTGAGGTGGTTTTTGTCTTTGTTGAAAAAGAGTAAATGCTCTAAATGGGAGATGCCCGGTTGTGCAGAGTTCTGCACGCCTGCCGAGAATTTCATGCACCTCGCGGCTGGTAACGCTCATTTGTGCTGAGAAAAGAGGTGGATGCAAATCTGGGCAGGTAGCCTTCATCATCTGTTCTGCTGAATTATGCATTCACCTCTTAAAGGTTCTTTTCAGATCCTTTGCTCTGCACACTGATCAGATGGGGTTATCACCGCATATTTTTGCTGAATCTCAATGAATGCTGCTTCTCTCTTCTCTTATTTTTTTCGTATTCAACATCATACCTTATAATCTAAATTTAATGTACTGAAACAATGTATATGTGACACAAAAAGGAAATTTATTAATCGGGCCGGTAAAAAAAATTTGGCAGATGGATTTATTTATCTACCAGTCCCCTTGGCAGCCAAAAATTTAATTTCCACCTCTGGGCGGCGCCAATCCAATTAGACATTTAAAAGCGAAAAGTAAGATTTTAACATCAGTCCTGTAATGAACAGGATGCCAGTGGAGGGAGTTCAACACAGATATATGTGGTCCCTCTTCTTCTTTCCTGTCAGGAGGCGGGCAGCAGCATTTTGGACTAGCTGCAGGCGTAGAATTGATGACTGATCTAAGCCCCCCTAAAAAGAGTTACAATAGGCAAGACAGGAAGTTATGAAGACATTAATCACCCTCTCTAAATCTGTAGGAGGGAGATAGGCCTTTCCCTTGGCTATAGTTCTTAACTGGAAGAAGTAGAATCTAACAGTGGAGGAAATCTGTTCATCAAATTTAAAGACACTGTCCAAAAAGACATCAACACTTGTCACAGTTGAGCAAGTATTAAAAGCTAAAGGGCCGAGAGTACCGACACAAAGCAGTTCATGGTGTCAAAACATTATGACCTCGACCTCGTTTAGGTTGAGGAAGTTTAGACTCATCCTTGTTTTGATGTCCTTTAGGCATTACAAGAACAATTTGTGAGCCACAGATGATGAATCACCTCAGATAGGGAGATTGAAATGGGCTCAAACTGATCCAGGACCAAATAGCAAGAACAGAGGGGTCACGGTCAGAGGGTGTGGTTACAGAAGATCAAAGTATTTCGACAAAGAATTTAAGGAAGGAGTCACAGAGGTCTAATGTAGGTATAATATGAACAGAATTACGGGGGTTTCTGAGGGTGTTAAACACATTAAAAAGAACTACAGGCCTGTGACAGTTATTAGAAACCAGGTTAGAAGTATCAGATTTTACAGCTCTCTGATGGACAGACAGATGGTGCTGTAGGGTTTCATCTGACACTCTGAGTTTGTTCTTCCACCTTCTCTCAGGTTGCTGACATGCTTGTCTGAGAGCACGGGTAGGTAGCCAGGGTAACGTTGCCAGGATGGATGTGGTATGTTCTTGTCTCTTTTGTCAAACTTTTGTCAAATTGTCAAAAGCCAGGCAGCCGAGTTCTGAACGAGCTATAGACGGGATCGGGCCTTTATACAGGGATTTCCAGTAATCCAGACGGGCTGAGATGAAAGCGTGGATGACTTTTTCAGGGCCTGCATGAGATAAAACATTTTTAGCTTCTGTGATATTTGTTGAAGTTGGAGGAAGCATGATTGTATTACTTGGCTGATCTGTGTGTCAAAATCGAGCTCAGAGTCAAACATCACACCCAACTTGCGAAGGGAAGGTTTGACATGGAGGAGAGGTTCCCCAAGGTTCTTACTAGGTCACAGGTCAGAGAAAAGCCATAGCATGAGGAAGCTTCTCCAGGTCAGTACTGGTTAGCAGAAATAGATAAATTTTACCTACATAGAGAGTAGGTGGCTGTTTTTTAAAGCACTGGGAGCTGATACACTGGACGGTACTGAGGCCAGAGCTCCCAGCACCACTGTGCATCGCCTCGCCCTCCTTGCGGCCTCAACACTCTGTGATCAGCTGATCTCACAGTGCTCTCTCTCTTACTCGAGGCAGTCAGGTAGAGAAGGAAGCACACATACAGTCAGTCACAGAGCTACAAAGTTTTGAACTTCAGATGTGTTTATAGTTAATAAGTATATGTTGGTATATGTTCTGTAACACAGTTTTTTTTGGTTTGTTTGTTTGTTTTTTAAACCTGTCCTGCCCAGCAGCCTGGTATAGAGTATAATGACCTGGATACCATATTGTGCCAGACAGATTTTACTTTAACAAGAGAGTATTAAAATACTCCTTTGTCTGTTTTATTATTTATTTAATTATGTATTGATTTGTCACCGGGCCGGACAGGGGGGCAGACACGGGGATGGGGGGGGCACAAACAGACAGCACAGAGAAAGGACAAGACCTGTAAGAGAAGGGGGATGGAAGGTGGGGACAACAGGGAAAAGCTGTGGGAAACACCAATTGCAGAAAGCAACGAAACCTGCAATAGAACAGAGAGGGGGGCTTGGGGAGGAGAAAAACAACAACAAACAAAAAAACAATAAAAATAATAATAGTAAAAGACAACCAGCCGAACAGCAGCAATAAACAGCTGACATAGTAAGACAACTAAGAGAACAATGAAAACAAGAAACAGTCACACACTCTAAATAAGCAACACAGCACAGCCACAAGAGCTGGAATAATAATTAATTTAAATAAGTAATTGAAAGAAAAGCATCAGGAATAATTCTACCAGGGACAAACTAAATTTGTTTGTGTCTGTGTGCGTGTGGGTGAATGTGTCTGTATGTGTGTGTGTGTACATGTGTGTGCGCATAAGCCTGTTAAAGAATGTAGTTGTTAGTGAGAGTGAGACGCCACGACTGTAACAGGCAGGCAAGAACCCCAGTAGCCAATAGGGGTGGGAGAAAGAAAAAGAATAAATCAAATAAAAACAAAAATAAAAAAAACAAAACAAAGACTCCCAGATGCAGAGAGAGAGAGATGGCTCTGATTGATCCATTTTGAGATATATTGTAGTCTATTGGACAGGAAGTAATGATAAAAATTTGGCAGTTCTAAACCACCACAGTCTTTTGCTTTTTGTTCTGTAACACAGTTTACACACAAATCTGCTACGACAAACTGTAAATTGGATTAAAAGACAGTAAAATAGAATGTTTAAAGATATAATCAGCCAGTCTCCATGTGGTGGTGACGTATTGCGGTAAGCGTGTCGACTCATTTCCGTTTCCGGTGCTTGTGTGTTGGTACCGTGTTGTGCTGCTCTCGCTAAATAACAGTTACATTTGTTAGATTACAGCGGCCAACTGTTCGCTAAACACTTATTCTTTACAGTAATTTTGCCTAAGCACTCACAGTTCTTTCCATCTTTTAGTGACTGCTGTTCAATCTCATAGTTGTTCTAAAGTTTTGGTAACTGACGCTACAGTACTTTAGCTTAGCCGTTAGCGACTTTAGCTTAGCAGCTAGCGATGGCTTCTCCTTCTCCCTCTCTCTCTCTACTTTCTCCTGCTCGGTGTGTCAGATGTTTAGTTACTCCTCTGCCTCCTTTAGCGGTAATGGTACATGTAATAAGTGTAGTTTATTTATAGACATGGAGGCGAGGCTCAGTGAGTTAGAAGTCCGGCTCCGCACCTGGTAGATCAGTCTTTAGCTACTGTAGCTAGCCAGTCCCCGGTAGTCGGTGCGGAACGGCCTGAGTTAGCCTCTGGTAGCCGTCCTCCGGCATCCCCTGTGCAGCCAGGAAAGGGGGGCTGGGTGACTGTCCGAAGGAGGAATAGTAAGCATTCAAAGTCCACGGGGCATCATCAACCTGTTCACGTTTCTAACAGATTTTCCCCACTCAGCGACACACCCGCTGAGAAACCAACTCTGATCATTGGCAGCTCCATTTTGAGAAACGTGAATTTAGCGAAGCCAGCGGCCATAGTTAAGTGCATCCCTGGGGCCAGAGCGGGCGACATTGAGTCTTATTTGAAACTGCTGGCTAAGGATAAACGTAAATACAGTAAGATTGTTATTCACGTCGGCGGTAATGACTCCCGGTTACGCCAATCGGAGGTCACTAAGATTAATGTTGAGTCGGTGTGTACATATGCAAAAACAATGTCGGACACCGTAGTTTTCTCTGGACCCCTGCCAAATCTGACCAGTGATGACATGTATAGCCGCATGTCGTCATTCCGCCGCTGGTTGTCGAGGTGGTGTCCAGCAAACGATGTGGGCTTTGTTGATCATTGGCAGACTTTCTGGGGAAGACCTGGTCTGATCCGGAGAGACGGCATCCATCCCACTTGGGAAGGAGCAGCTCTCATTTCTAGAAATCTGGCCAAGTTTATTAGTGGACCAAATCCATGACAACCCAGAGTTGAGACCAGGAGGCAGAGTCGCAGTTTAACACACTTCTCTGCCCTTCTTTTTCAGCAGTTACCCACCCAAAACCCTACGCAGAGTCGCAGTCTAACACACTTCTCTGCTCCTCCATTTCAGGAGTTACTTAGTGAAAACCTATAGTGACGGTGTCTGTCCCCCGACCATCGAAATTATTTAAAAAGGTAAACAGAAGAGGAGCTGTGCATAAAAACCTATAAAAATTAAAACCACAAGAGCAATAGTGCAAACAATAGGAGAGTTAAATGTGGACTCTTAAACATCAGATCTCTCTCTTCTAAAGGTGTACTAGTAAATGAACTAATATCAGATTATGATATTGATTTATTTGGTCTTACTGAAACCTGGCTGGGTGATGGAGAATATGTTAGCCTAAATGAATCCACCCCTCCCAGTCATATTAATACTCACATTCCTCGAGGCACAGGCCGAGGAGGTGGAGTTGCAGCTATCTTCGACTCTAGCCTATAATCAGCTCTAAACCTAAACTAAACTATAACTCATTTGAAAGTCTTGTTCTTAGTCTTTCGCACCCAAGTTGGAAATCACTGCAACCAATTCTTTTGTTATAGTGTACCGAGCACCTGGCCCGTATTCTGAATTCTTATCTGAATTTGCAGAGTTTTTGTCAACTTTAGTCCTTAAAACGGACAAAGTTATTATTGTAGGGGATTTTAATATTCATGTAGATGTTGAGAATGACAGCTTCAGTACTGCGTTTATCTCTTTGTTAGATTCCATCGGCTTCTCTCAGAGTGTTCATGAACCGACTCACTGTTTTAACCACACCCTCGACCTTGTTTTGGTGTATGGTATTGAAATTGAACATTTAGTGGTGTTCCCACAGAATCCCTCTTTATCCGACCACTGTTTGATAACTTTTGAGTTTGTATTGCTGAACTACTCGCCATTGGGCAAAAATTTCTATACAAGATGTCTGTCTGATAGTGCTATAGCTAAATTTAAGGATGCGATTCCATCAGCTCTAAATACATTATCTAGTCACAAAGTAACGGAGGACTCCTATGCTAATTTCAGTCCCTCCCAAATCGATCATCTTGTTGATAGTGCTGCAGGCTCGCTGCGAATGACACTCGACTCTGTAGCCCCTCTAAAAAAGAAAATACTAAAACAAAGACGGTTAGCTCCATGGTATAATACTGAAACTCGCAAATTAAAGCAAATATCACGGAAACTTGAGAGGAATTGGCGTTCCACCAAAGTGGAAAATTCTCGTTTAATTTGGCAAGATAGTCTTAAAACTTATAGGAAGGCCCTCCGTAATGCCAGAGCAGCGTACTACTCGTCATTAATAGAGGAAAATAGGAACAACCCCAGGTTTCTTTTCAGCACTGTAGCCAGGCTGACAGAGAGTCACAGCTCTATTGAGCCAAGTATTCCCATAGCTCTCAGTAGTTACGACTTCATGAGCTTCTTTAATGATAAAATTCTAGCTATTAGAGACAAAATTCACCAAGACCTGCCCTCAACTGGCACCGACTTATCTCTAACTCAGGAACCTTAGAAACAGCTGTAGAACCAGATACATGTTTAGACTGTTTTGCTTCCCTCAATCTTTACCAACTAACTTCAATAATTTCTTCATCTAAACCATCAACCTGCCTCTTAGACCCCATCCCGACTAGGCTGCTTAAAGATGTTTTACCCTTAGTCAGCACCTCTATACTAGATATGATCAATCTATCTTTATCAACAGGCTATGTACCACAGTACTTTAAAGTAGCTGTAATTAAACCTCTTCTGAAAAAGCCCAAACTTGATCCGGATGTTTTCCAACTATAGACCTATATCTAACCTTCCATTTCTCTCTAAGGTTCTGGAGAAAGCAGTTGCTAAACAGCTGTGTGACTTTCTACAGAGCAATAGTTTATTTGAGGATTTTCAGTCAGGATTTAGAGCTCATCATAGCACAGAGACAGCACTGGTGAAAATTACTAATGACCTCCTTATTGCATCAGACAAAGGACTTGTCTCTGTACTGGTTTTATTAGATCTTAGTGCTGCATTTGATACCATTGACCATCAGATCCTATTGCAGAGACTGGAATATTTCATTGGCATTAAAGGAACCGCTCTAAGCTGGTTTAAGTCCTATTTATCAGATCGATTTCAGTTTGTACATGTTAACGATGAGTCCTCCATGCACGCCAAAGTTACTCATGGAGTTCCTCAAGGATCTGTCCTTGGACCAATCCTCTTCACTTTATATATGCTTCCTTTAGGCAATATTATCAGGAAACATTCCATAAGCTTTCATTGTTATGCAGATGATACTCAGTTATATCTATCGATCAAGCCAGATGAAACTCATCAGTTAGCTAAACTTCAAATGTGCCTTCAGGATGTTAAAACCTGGATGAGCTGTAATTTTCTTATGTTAAACTCAGATAAAACTGAAGTTATTGTTCTGGGGCCTAAGCACCTCCGTGACGCATTATCTAAAGATATAGTTTCCCTGGATGGCATCGCCTTGGCCTCCAGCACCACTGTGAGGAATCTTGGAGTTATCTTTGATCAGGACATGTCGTTTAAGTCCACATTAAGCAAATTTCAAGGACCGCCTTTTTTCACCTACGTAATATTGCGAAAATCAGGAACATCCTGTCTAAAAATGATGCAGAAAAACTAGTCCATGCATTTGTTACTTCTAGGCTGGATTACTGCAATTCCTTATTATCAGGCTGCTCGAAAAAGTCCATTAAGACTCTTCAGCTGATCCAGAATGCTGCAGCACGTGTTCTGACAGGAACCAGGAAAAGAGATCACATTTCTCCTGTTTTAGCTTCTTTGCATTGGCTTCCAGTAAAATCCAGAATAGAATTTAAAATCATTCTTCTTACCTACAAAGCTCTTAATGGTCAGGCACCATCTTATCTTAAAGAGCTCATAGTACCTTACTACCCCACCAGAGCACTGCGCTCCCAGAATGCAGGGTTACTTGTGGTTCCTAGAGTCTCCAAAAGTAGACTAGGAGCCAGAGCGTTCAGCTATCAAGCTCCTCTCCTGTGGAACCAGGTTCCAGTTTGGGTTCAGGAGGCAGACACCATCTCCACATTTAAGAGTAGGCTTAAGACTTTCCTCTTTGATAAAGCTTATAGTTAGGGCTGGCTCAGGTAGTCCTGAACCATCCCTTAGTTATGCTGCTATAGGCCTAGACTGCCGGGGGATTTCCCATGATGCACTGAGCTCCTCTCTCCTCTACTTTCTCTCCCTCTGTATGCAACCTTATCCCATTATTGCATGTTACTAACACAACTTCTCCCCTTTCTGGTAGTCTTGTGCTTTCTCGTCCCTCTCCTCTCTCCTCCTATCACTTCCTGCAGGTTTTCTGGCTCTGGAGCTGTGGAGTCTGGATCTGTGGCTGCGGGTCGCCTGCTGCCCCTGTGTTCCTGCTCGACACCCTCTGCTGCAACGACTATTGTGCTGGTCTTATTGTTATTATAATCATTAACATTACGATGGTTACCATTAACACTATTATAAATATCTGTACCATTTTTCATTTAGTTTATAGCAACATCACCTTCACTGTCTGTACCTCTGTGTGTATATTGTGTAGGCTGCCTCCCTCCCCTCTCTCTCTCCTTACATCCCTCTCTCTCTCTCTCTCTCTCTTCTCTCTCTCTCTCTCTTCACTCTCTTCTCTCTCTTTCTCTCTCTCTCTCTCTCTCACCCCAACCGGTCGAGGCAGATGGCCGCCCACCCTGAGCCATGGTTCTGCTCGAGGTTTCTGCCTCTTAAAAGGAAGTTTTTCCTTGCCTCTGTCGCCTAGTGCTGCTCTTGGTGGGAACTGTTGGGCTTCTGTAAATATCATCACAGAGTACGGTCTAGACCTGCTCTTTTATGAAAAGCGCTGTGAGATAACTGTTGTTGTGATTTGGCGCTATATAAATAAAATTGAATTGAATTGAATTGAATGTTTTGGTCATATTTACTATTTACATGTTGTTTACTGGGAGTTTTATGTAAAATACTGTTTATTTACACGTAGTCATGTTACAAATAACACAAATGAATATCGATCAATATAGAAGAGATCAATGCTACACAGGGAGGTAAAATGAGAATAAAAAGATGTGTGAAAAACATTTGTCTCAGTCAGAGCTAAAGAGGCTTGTAGGTCTCAGTACTATGAGTCAGCCGCAAGATGGAGATAAATACCGTGTGTTCAAATGGATCTTTGCTGTAATGTCTACTCCAGTTTTCTGACCAACTATAACTAACACTAGTTTTATGTGACCAGACCACTTTTATTACAGAAACAGCAAAGGTAAGACACCGTTGGAGTTGGGATTATACAAATGTAGGTTAGTTTTTATCTGTGTTTTATTCAGTGAGTTTAGGGCGTAAAGTGATGAGTTATACTGCTAGATCAGGGGCTGTTTGTGTGGATAGCGTGAGATGAGAGATATCAGTGACTGCAGGCACGCACCCTGTTCAGACAGAGGAGAGGGCCCCCCCCCATCCCCTCCGGGCTCAGGAGACACAGTAAAGACATCAGATCATCTTAATGCTCAGCTTCTTATTTATTGTCAGCGTACAGCAGATAATGATTCACACAAGGGTTTCAAACCTGTCACTATCAGCTTTTCACACGATTTCAAGATTCTGGGCCCTACTTTCCTGCCGACACAAATCCAGCAGCAGCTCAACTGCAGCCAGCTGACTTTCCACTGGTGGAAGGTGGAGTGGTGCAGCTGAGGCTGTTGGAGCAGGTCAGGTGGTGCAGTGACATTTTACTTCTCAAACTGGCCTGAAATCCTGATGTGTTGCTAACGTATATTAATATTTGGGATGTTCCACATTTGTGTTCGGAGCCTTCTTTATTTCTCATAGACGCCTCGGCCTGACTCGTCCTGGTCCACTTGGTCTGTCTGCTGCTTTTAAAAAGGATGAGAGGAGCTCATGTGATTGGTCGTTACTGAAGCTCCACCTGCTGATTCTGTGCTCCTCCTACTAATCATTTATTCAGCCTCTCTTCCACGCTGCGCCGAGCTGCGACCGCTTTGAGCCACAGATGGTAACAAAAAGGACTAATCTGAGTTGGTGTTCTGCTGCTGGTGGATTGTGCTCGTGCCCAGTTTCAGGAAAATAAGGCCCGTTGTGAGATTACATGCTTAATGAGAGAAAGAGAAAGAAATGAGGAGAGAGATCAGCTGCTGATATTCTGCTGTACGTTGGTCCTGGAGAACTACTGCACAGGACGGATCTTCATGCTGATGGCCTTCAGGGAGTAGTCATAACCCTTCCAATGGCGCCACTCCACTCCAACAGCAAAGAGAGTTTTGTCAGCCCCCCAGCGATAAACCCCGTTAGGGTTTGTAGAGTGACATTCGTTGTACCAGAACGCCCCCAAGAATGATCTGGCACAGTTACCGGGCCAGGAGTCCTGGTCTTTGTCAAAGGTGGAGAACTTCTGTCCGCTGTGAAGACTAAAGGAGTCTCCTACAGACACACAGAAGAACCACAGGGTTAGTAAATTTGCATTATCTATAAGTATCAGCTGAACTTTTCACAGCCTGCAGTCTTCTATCAGACAGACTGATGAGACCAGTTATGGTCCAGACAGCTGAAGTCACCAGCAGGTCGATCTCTGATCGACTCAGTGTTTCACCTGGATGAAACGTAAGAAAATCACACGGTCTATTCCTTTTTTGTAAGTGAAAGTAACAGGTAAAACTTTCAAAATAAAAGTAGGCTCATGTACGGTGTAGTTAGAAAGGTTATTATAGACTAAAACTAAGCCAAAATTTTAGTAAAACTCAACAAAAGACCTGACCTATAACTTCAGATTAAGAAAAGTGAACTGGTCTCATATGAAGCTTAAGTTAATTATATATTTTAGATATTATTATTTAATTAAACCTTCATAACAAATTCATACTTGCTATGTGGAAGCTCAACCAGCAGAGGTCACTCTACCCCTGCTGAGGCGGCCAGTGGAAAAATGTTTCTGACTTGTGTTGAAGGGGCATTATGAGTTTTCAGCGACCACTAGCGGTGCGGTTTTACGATTGCACCCAGCAGTGTTGGGCAAGCTACTTGGAAAATGTAGTGAGCTAAGCTACTAGCTACTCTACATTAAATGAAGCTTCACTACACAGAAGTAAGTAAATAAATCTATATATATATACATGTAGATATATATCTGTGTGTGTGTGTGTGTGTGTGTGTGTGTGTGTGTGTGTGTGTGTGTGTGCGTGTGTGTGTGTGTGAGCTAGAGAGAGGGGGAGTTTGGGGTGCAGCAACCTGCTCAAGATGTAGAAGTGTAGAAAGACACATCTTACTCACCCGCCCCTCCATCGATGAATCCAGATACACTCAGTTTATATCCGTTACACTCTGAATCGATGGAGAATGAAGAGTAGCGAGCAAACACTTTCTTCCCCTCAAAGTCCTCCATGTCGACCAGCAGCTCATATTTTCTTTGCTTAGTCAGTTGGTAGATGTTCTCAAGACCTGCACACACACATGTGACATGGTGCATTATCCTGCTGGAAGTAGCCATCAGAGGATGGGTACATGGTGGCCATAAAGGGATGGACATGGTCAGAAACAATGCTCAGGTAGGCCGTGGCATTTAAACGATGCCCAATTGGCACTAAGGGGCCTAAAGTGTGCCAAGAAAACATCCCCCACACCATTACACCACCACCACCAGCCTGCACAGTGGTAACAAGGCATGATGGATCCATGTTCTCAATCTGTTCACACCAAATTCTGACTCTACCATCTGAATGTCTCAACAGAAATCGAGACTCATCAGACCAGGCAACATTTTTCCAGTCTTCAACTGTCCAATTTTGGTGAGCTCTTGCAAATTGTAGCCTCTTTTTCCTATTTGTAGTGGAGATGAGTGGTACCCGATGGGGTCTTCTGCTGTTGTAGCCCATCCGCCTCAAGGTTGTGCGTGTTGCGGCTTCACAAATGCTTTGCTGCATACCTCGGTTGTAACGAGTGCTTATTTCAGTCAAAGTTGCTCTTCTATCAGCTTGAATCAGTCGGCCCATTCTCCTCTGACCTCTAGCATCAACGAGGCATTTTCGCCCACAGGACTGCCGCATACTGGATGTATTTCCCTTTTCACACCATTCTTTGTAAACCCTAGAAATGGTTGTACGTGAAAATCCCAGTAACTGAGCAGATTGTGAAATACTCAGACCGGCCCGTCTGGCACCAACAACCGTGCCACGCTCAAAATTGCTTAAATCACCTTTCTTTCCCATTCTGACATTCAGTTTGGAGTTCAGGAGATTGTCTTGACCAGGACCACACCCCTAAATGCACTGAAGCAACTGCCATGTGATTGGTTGATTAGATAATTGCATTAATGAGAAATTGAACAGGTGTTCCTAATAATCCTTTAGGTGAGTGTATATATACATGTACACACTGGGCACAGTTTGACATTTTGGACAGACGTGGAGATAATTCATTAAAACACTCTCACACTAACTGATCTAGACTTTAGACACAAAACTTGATCAGTCTCATTTCTGGATTCACACAACAAAGTTTCACAAAGTCACATTAGTGTTAGTTAGGTTTGGTTTCTCACCGAGCCAGTGCTCTCCAGCAGCGCTACCAAAGCCCAGCTTGTACTGATCCCAGCCCCTGTAGAAGTTCACGGTGCCGTCCATCCTCCTCTGGAACACCTGGGGGGGACGGGATGGAGGGAGAACTAGCTAAACACACCAGATACCTGACAGCTCATGTTTCCAGGCAACAAGGTTTTACTGCTATGTCATTTATTGTGAAAGTCCAACAGGAAGTGCTGATACTGAAAGTCACTCTGTGGTAATACTCACCGTCCAGCGACCTCCTTCTGTCTTCATGTCACAGTACACCTACACACAAACACATTCAGTAGGAAACTTAACACGGCATATTCAAACATGCTACTGGTGCAACAACTATCTAACATACTTATCCATCCAATAACATCTGTTATCCATATCTGTTGTATTAGTAAGTATCAGTCAGAACTTGTAGCTATGTTTCTGTTAGAGGTGAAGTGTACCTGGACAGCAGACCTCTCTCCAAGGGGATAGATGGTGTACACTCCACTGGGGAGGCTCTTGTCTTGTTTGTAGATGTCACTGCAGTCCACCGGTTGGACGAGCTGCTGGCAGCTGGTCAACAGAGGAGCCAGGAGGAGGAAGACGACTGATACCAGCTGGAACAGAGCACATGTTGTCGTTCTGACTGAGCTTTGACTCTTACACACTGTTTTAACAGTTTGGCCTCTAGTTTCATGGCGGTGTGGGCAAAGACACCTCTAAGGTGGAGCTAACTGACAATAATTATCTGCCTGGGTTGTTGCTGTAGCAACCATCTAAGCTACCGATGTCACAAGCCTCTTCACAGTTTAACAGGACTTTGAGATCTGTAAAATATCAGTTCACAAACTCACCTTCATTGTCAGATTTCTGCTGAAACTGCTGATGTGGATCCGTCTGATGCTCTGAAAATACAGCAACAATATATTTGTTCCGTCACTGAACTCACATGGAACAGATTATTATGTGAATGCAGAATAAGTAGAATTTAAATTTGGTGTTTAGGTTGTAGCTCCGTCACTCCCCAATACACTAAGCTGGGATTAGATACAAATCATGACACCGACTGTTGAATAGAATTTATCAGGGTTCAAAGTCTTTCTGTGATTTAGAACTGTTATTTCATGGTAATATAGGATTTTTAGAATATTAGAGTCACCTCTCAGTAAAATCAAACACAATTCTGCAGCATCACAAACTACAGACATGTTGACTGACTTCACCGCCATCACTTCATACAACCACAGTCTGCAGCTCTACAGACGCTCTGCAGTCACTCAGGAATCAACACATACTCAACCAAAGCTCATCAGTATTTGGGAATATCACACATGATTATATAAAGTTCATAAAACAGTTGCATTTTTAATTGAAATGCAATATTTAAATATTGCAAATTATTGCAACATGACTAAATGTTTATGAAGTTCAGCTCTATGTTTTGCTAATTCAGTCATTTTGGTTAAAAAAACTGCCCAAAGCCTCTGTGAGATCCTGGAGGAGCTGAGAATAATACTGCACACAGCTGATTTATCAGACATGTATAATGTCTCCTGGTTGGATGCTTACCTGTCTGAACTCACCTGCAGGTTGAACTGAGGAGATGTTGCGGCTTCACCTTCAGAGGAAACAAACTGCTGCTTCTCCTTCAGTCTGTCACACTCTCACAACTTCACTACTTATATCTACAGAAGGCGCTGTGATGTCAAGGCAGACACACCTTTTAGAAAAACACATTAAATAAATGCAGACAATTCCATGGAACAGTGTAACTGACCTCCAGGACGTCCTGTTCTTGTTAGGGCCCGAGCACGACCGTGTGAGGTCCCTACTGAATTTGCTCGGATTTTATTTTTTTATTTTTTTATTTTTTTCTGCAAAGTAGGCTCAACTGACATGGCCTAAACATACTCGAAAACTCACCAAAATTTGCAAACATGTCAGAACCGGTGAAAAATTTCGTATTCTACAAGTTTCGCACATGGGCGTTGCAAAATGACTCGCTAGCGCCACCTAGAAAATTGGAAAAAATTAGCCCCTCGTTCACATTCAACCTACATGCACGAAATTTGCTGGGGACATGTATCATGTCAAGACGCACAAAAAAGCCTCAAGAACCCATACCCTAAAGTCAAGAGGAAGTCGGCCATTTTGAATTTTACGGCCATTTTTGGATGATTTACACACTTCGTACTTTAACGAACTCCTCCTAGGGATTTAGTCCGACCGACCTCAAATTTGTGCTGTGCCTTCTAAAGGCATTGACGATGAAAAGTTGTGCTATTTGCGAGTTTTCGTCAATGGGCGTGTCCATGGCGTCGATGATTCGCTATGAAACAGGAAGTTGTTGTAACTTCAGTGTACATGCTCACATCTGCACCAAACTGTACATGTAGGATGAGAGTCCCGCCCTGAACACATGTACATGCCGACATTCACCCACAGTCATAGCGCCACCTGCTGGCAACAGAAAGTGACATTTAACGAAGCAGCCCCCGCCGCACGTTTCACCTAAGTGCACGGATTTTCTGTGGTACGTGTATCTTGTCCAGATGCACAAAAAAGTCTCTTGGAGCCATAGCCTAAACCCAACAGGAAGTCGGCCATTTTGAATTTTACGTCAAATTTTGGATGATTTACACACTTCGTACTTTAACGAACTCCTCCTAGGGATTTAGTCCGACCAACTTCAAATTTCTGCTGTGCCTTCTAAAGGCATTGAAGATGAAAAGTTTTGCTATTTGCGAGTTTTCGTCAATGGGCGTGTCCATTGCGTCGATGATTCGCTATGAAACAGGAAGTTGTTGTAACTTCAGTGTACATGCTCACATCTGCACCAAACTGTACATGTAGGATGAGAGTCCCGCCCTGAACACATGTGCATGCCGACATTCACCCACAGTCATAGCGCCACCTGCTGGCAACAGAAAGTGACATTTAACGAAGCAGCCCCCGCCGCACGTTTCACCTAAGTGCACGAATTTTCTGTGGTACGTGTATCTTGTGCAGACGCACAAAAAAGTCTCTTGGAGCCATAGCCTAAACCCAACAGGAAGTCTGCCCATTTTGAATTTTACGTCAAATTTTGGATGATTTACACACTTCGTACTTTAACGAACTCCTCCTAGGGATTTAGTCCGACCAACTTCAAATTTCTGCTGTGCCTTCTAAAGGCATTGAAGATGAAAAGTTTTGCTATTTGCGAGTTTTCGTCAATGGCCGTATCCGTGGCGTGGCGTCAAAGATCAACTCTTCACCACGACACAGGAAGTTGTTGTAACTTCAGTGTACATGCTCACATCTGCACCAAACTTTACGTGCTTGATAACTCTCCCACCCCGCAGACATCTACACACCAATACCGATTTATATTCATAGCGGCAAGTGCTATGTAGCTCCACATAGGGGACACAGGAGGTGACATATAGCATCTTCATGTGGCGTCGGAACCGCGTAGCAAATTCACAGCCGTACCGGCAGAGCTCCAGAATGTGCAACTCGGCCGGCTCACACCCGGACGCGCTACAAGTGCGAGGGCCCGCCCAACGCTGCTTGCAGCTTTAATTTTCTGTTAAGTTCTCTGTGTGTAGCATGAAGGGACTACAAACTACAGACTTTCACAAAGTGCTGTATAATGATAAATGTATAATGATAAATAATCTACCTTGTACCTTGTATCTATCTAAAGAAACCTCATTCCTTGAGTGGCTACTCTCTGCTGTCTCAGATGACTCAATCTTTTGTCCTGTGTCAGCCACCATAGCTATGCTACAATTTTGATAAGGGGGAGGGGGGAGCGGTAGACTTAGCGGATGGTTACAATTCGCAACGTGACCACTAGATGTCACCACAATGTACACACTGAATCTTTAAGTTAACATTAAGTGACTATTCTGATACCAAATTAAGCTTACAAAGTTAAAACTACAAAAGTAACTTACTGTTAGCTAACTGTTACACTGCAACATTTATTTCTGTAAATAATGTGTGACTTAACAAGTAAATAAGCAACATATGAATATTTCACTATAAATGCATCTTGTTCACGAGTCAGTTAAGGTGGTTCAGGCATCAGGATCCTCCTGGGCACCTTCTTTTGGAGGTTTTCCTGGCACACCCAGGGTAGACCAAGAACCAGGCCTGGGAAGACCTTCGGATCCCCCAAGACAGGGGTTTTCAAAGTGTGAGACTGTGGGCCTCCCCTCAGACAAAAATTGAGCTTTAGTTGACCTGACCCCGGAAAAGTGAAAGATAATGGATGAATGGATTGCGAAGCCTGCCAGAAATGTACATAATGTTTTAACTGTAGTATTTGTTGTAATTGTCATTTTAATTAATTAAGTCTTCATTTTCAAAATAAGATACGGCAGCCATTTTACAGTACAGTAAGAAAAAAGAACATACCTAGAAACTAATTACATTGAGTTTGATCATTGCAATATATACTTTACTTTACTACTAGTATTAGTAGAAATGCTACTACAGAAAAAAAAAAATCAACTGCTTATCTGGGGTCAGGTCGCGAGGGCAACAGCTCCAGCAGGGGACCCCTCCCTTTTTCAAGCCACATTAGTCAGCTTTGACTTGGGGATCCTGAGGTGTTCTCAGGCCAGTGTGGCAATATAATCTCTCCACCTACTCCTGGGTCTTCCCAAGGTCTCCCCCCAGCTGGATGTGCCTGGTGGGCATCCTGAACTCCCTCACCTGGGGTAAGGATTTATTCCCTACCTGTAGTGAGCACTCCATCCTGCTGAGAACCACATCCTCAGATTTAGAGGTGCTAATTCTCATTCCAGCCGCTTCACACTGGGCTGCGAACCGATCCGGTGAGTGCTAAAGGTCATGGACCGATGATGTCAACAGGACCACATCTCAGCCAGTGTCACTGGTCACTGAATACCAGTTAAATATCAAGCGAAGGTTGAGGTCAAGGGCAACTGGACTTGGTTGAAGATACTAGAAGACGTTAAATGTGTTGATTCTTCATTACAGCAGCTCACTACACACTTAATCTCACAGTAGTTCTGCTTAAGCACTCACTGTTCTTTCCATCTTTTAACGACCCTCTTTAAAATCTCATAGTTGTTAACAAGAGTTACTACTAGTATTAGTAAAAACAGTGAGTTTCACTAAATTAAGTTTTATAACTAGGTTCAGGAACAAGGACTATGCCTCGAACAGATCTCATTTCCACACGAAAACATTTAAGTTTTTCTGTATCATTTAAAACACACAGCACAAGATGCTGGGCATTTACAGTTCCCCTTCGAGAGAACTCGAACTGCGTCGGTCACGACACTATGGGAACGCCTCTAGGCGTAGCAGGTCTGAACGTGAATGAAATCACTCCAATCCTATTGGCTTGTTGCTAGAACGGTAAGGTGTGACGGAATAACCGGAGGAGTATAAAGCACACCTGTACACACTCATCATTAGCTTTTTTCTATTCAGCAGGCGCTCTGTATGTTGTTTGAAGAAAGCTCCAGTCCTACAAGCAGTGTGTCTTACCTGAAGAAGAAGTCTACCAGCATGTCCGGCAATCAGATGTACAGAAGGTGTGTTTTTTCTTGCCCTCGGTACATCACGGATGGAGATTCTCATGAGATGTGTGTCTCATGTTTGGGGATGGAGCACGCCCGGGCAGCTCTCGAGGGGGCTGCCTGCGCCCGTTGCGAAGCCCTTTCCGTGCGTACTGCATTGTTCGGGAGCCCGTTCTTGGCTTCTCCCGCTCGCGGTTTGGATCCGGAGACGCTGCAGCAATCCGACTCCGAGGAGGCGGATGTGCTCAGCGTAGTGGACGATGACTTCCGGGTGTCGTGGCAGCGTCATCTGGCGGCGCCCGACTATGATGTGCTGCTGGAGGTGGTGACTAGAGCCGTGGCTAAGCTCAACATCAACTAGCCACAGGAGGAGCAGACACCACAGGCTAGTGGTAAGCTTGATGAAAGGTTTCTTAAGCACCACGCGCCACCTCCACGCCGGTCTCTGCCATTCTTTCCTGATTTACATGATGAACTGAGTAATCATGGGGCAGACCCTTCTCTACATGGCTTTCCACACCCCAATCACTGAACTACAGTAATGTGATGGGGGTTAGGGACCGTGGTTATGGGAGGATGCATCGGGTGGAGGATGCGCTTGCGAGCTATCTCTCCTCTCGACTTGCGTCCTCCCTGGGAGGAGCCGGCGTTACCCTCCAAGCCATGTCGCACCACATCTACGCTCGTGGGGGAAGGCGTACATGGCAGCGGGCCAGGCAGGTGCGAGCTTGCACACCATGGCGGTGCTTCAAGCCTACCAAGCTGACCTGCTACAGGAGATGGTTCAGAGGGGGGTCCCTCTGAGGAAGATCTGGCGGAGCTTCGCAGAACCATGGAGCGTTAGACGCAGGGCGAAGCCGTCGTCTGATGTGCACCTCCTCAAAAATGTAACTACACGTCGAGTCGACGCGGACCGTAAGCTCTGATTGGTCGGCTGGGAAGCCTCGCAATGCCTCCGAGCCGACCGGAAGTAACCCGCGCTTTGAAGTTACATTTACTAGCGGCCAAAACGGCGGCTGTAACGCAGTGAATCAATATATATATTTGACCATCGCAACCCGAGCAAAATGACTCGTTTCGCTATCAGAATGGGATTCATTCGGTTGGTAACATTTGAAAAGGCAACACCAGCCGCACGTTTACAATTTTACCCCCATTTACGTTAGTGGAGTGCTAAACTGGAAGTTAGCCTGCTCGGCCGGCAAAAGTCAACACAGTGGACGCTGTAGCGCTACTGCCAAATAGCGTTTGGGGGTGTAATTGCAGAATGACGGACAGACCTACGCAAAAGTATCAATGCATGGCTACCTGCGTAGCCTGCGGCGGAAGTACGCACGTAGACCCTACACAGGAGTATAAATGGGCCTTTAGCTGATGGTTACAATTCGCAACGTGACCACTAGATATCACCACAATGTACGCACTGAACCTTTAAGTTAAAATTAAGCCACTGTCCTGATACCAAATTAAGCTTACAAAGCTAAAACTACAAAAGTAACTTACTGTTAGCTAACTGTTACACTGCAACATTAATTTCTGTAATTTCTGTAAATAATATGTGACTTAACAAGTAAATAAGCAACACCAAAGGTCTGTCCTCAGGCATTTATTAGTCTCTGGGAAAGTAAGAAACTATCTCTTTAAGCAAATCACACACATTAATGTGATCACTAAAAATATTTTTACCATTGAACCTCCTATAAATATGTTTGGAGCCCCCCTGGGGAGGCCAGGTGGACAAGAGAGCGAAGCAAGCACCAGCCCCCTCTTATTTGTTTCTCCATTCATCACCCAGACTTGAAACACGAGAGAAAAAAAAACAGAGCATCACATCATGAGTCACAATATCGCAAATAAATCTGAATCATAACCCGCGACCTGCAACCACAAACTCCAACTCATAAATCGTCTGTTCTTATTCTGCATTCTCTGCAGAAAAACAAGCAGATTGTGGTCTGTCTAAACCACCACAGCGACATTAGATGAGCCAACATAAACATCAAAATGTTCTAAAGCAAAGTTGCAAATCAGATTCTCTACTTCATCATTCCCCTTTCTGTGGAAGAACAGCGCCCACGCCGGTGTCACTTGCATCCACAGCCAAATTAAAAGATGTCTAAACGAGGTGTTGCAAGAACAAGGGCCTTTACAAAGATTGAGTCGTTTTAATGCTTTGGACTGTGAAAATAATGAGTTGGTGTGTTCCAAAAATCCAGTGTTATGAATTATTCTCATTGCTCTTTTTTGAAGTATAAATAACGATGCAATGAATGAAAATTGAACTCTGTTTCCCCAGACCTCTACACAGTAATTTAAATATGGTAACACCAGTGAACAATACAAATGCATTTGTGCTCTAGAATGTTCTTTGCTTTAGCAAGGATTGAAATACTTAAACACACAGTTTTGTTTGGATATGTTTTGTGAGATTTCCAGCAAATCTTGTAATCTATAATCTGGGGTGGTGATGGAGCAGTGGATAAGACACAGGCCTTTGGTATGTGTCCCTGAGCAAGACACTTAACTCCTAGTTGCTCCAGAGGCGTGCGACCACTGACATAAATAGCAATTGTAAGGACTGTGGTCCGCCCGGAGCAAGGTCTAAATGAATGTAACGCATGTATAAATACTAAGGAATTTTATTTCATATGCTCTTTCTATGTTGACACCTTCTATCTGTAACTGAACTTGATTGATTTATTTACAATTGCCTAATATCATGAATTTAGTTTTGCTCAAATTTAATGCAACTTCAATCAAACCACTGTTTAATTTGTTTAATTTTTCTTTTAATTCTGAATTCAGAACCAAAAATGTTTGTGTCGTCTGCAAATAATACAAATTTCAGTAGTTCAGATACTTTACATATGTTGTTTATATAGAGGATAAATAATTTTGGTCCAACACACAGCAGGTCTTCCAGGTCCTGATGCCGCAAAACAGCCCCAGACCATCACACTACCACCACCATATTTTACTGTTGGTATGATGTTCCTTTTCTGAAATGCTGTGTTACTTTTACGCCAGATGTAATGTGTGACGGAAAGGCAAGAGCAGTAACCCCACCCAGATTTGAACCCGGGTCTACGAGTACAACCATGCAACTTGACCACAACACCAAAGAGCCAGGCCAATCCTGGGAAGGTTCACCACTGCTCCATGTTTTTGCCATTTGTTGATAATGGCTCTCACTGTGGTTCGCTGGAGTCCCAAAGTTTTCGAAATGGCTTTATAACCTTTTCCAGCCTGATAAATCTCAATTACTCTGTTTCTCATTTGTTCCTGAATTTCGTTGGATCACAGCATAATGTCTAGCTTTTGGTCTACTTCACTTTGTCAGGCAGGCCCTATTTAAGTGATTTCTTAATTGAGAACAGGTGTGGCAGTAATCAGGCCATGGTGTGGCTAGAGGAATTGAACTCAGCTTTCCAAAGATGGGATGAATGTTGTGAACAAACAGTGTGGATTTGGAAAATTCTTGTTTAATTTGGCAAGATAGTCTTAAAACTTATAGGAATGCCCTCCGTAATGCCGGAGGAAAATAGGAACAACCCAAGGGCTTCGTGAGCTTCTTTAATGATAAAATTATAACTATTAGAAACAAAATTCACCAAGACCTGCCCTCAACTGGCACCGACTTATCTCTAAACTCAGGAACCTTAGGAACAACTGTAAAGCCAGATATATGTTTGGACTGCTTTGCTTCCCTCAATCTTTGCCAACTAACTTCAATAATTTCTTCGTCTAAACCATCAACCTGCCTCTTAGACCCCATCCCGACTAGGCTGCTTAAAGAAGTTTTACCCTTAGTCTGCACTTCTATAGTAGATATGATCAATCCATCTTTATCAACAGGCTATGTAGCACAGTACTTTAAAGTAGCTGTAATTAAACCTCTTCTGAAAATGCCCAAACTTGATCCAGATGTTTTAGCCAAATATAGACCTATATCTAACCTTCCATTTCTCTCTAAGGTTCTGGAGAAAGCAGTTGGTAAACAGCTGTGAGACTTTCTACAGAGCAATAGTTTATTTGAGGTTTTTCAGTCAGGATTTAGAGCTCATCATAGCACAGAGACAGCTCTGGTGAAAATTACTAACGACCTCCTTATTGCATCAGACAAAAGACTTGTCTCTGTACTGGTTTTATTAGATCTTAGCGCTGCATTTGATACCATTGACCATCAGATCCTATTGCAGAGACTGGACCACTTCATTGGCATTAAAGGAACCGCTCTAAGCTGGTTTAAGTACTATTTCTCAGATCGATTTCAGTTTGTACATGTTAACGATGAACGTTAGTCATGGAGTTCCTCAAGGATCTGTCCTTGGACCAATCCTCTTCACTTTAAATATGCTTCCTTTAGGCAATATTATCAGGAAATATTCCATAAACCTTCATTGTTATGCAGATGATACTAAGTTATATCTATTGATCAAACCAGATGAAACTCATCAGTTAGCTAAACTTCAAATGTGCCTTCAGGATGTTAAAACCTGGATGACCTATAATTTTCTAATGTTAAACTCAGATAAAACTGAAGTTATTTAGTTTAGTTCTGGGGCCTAAGCACCTCTGTGACGCATTATCTAAAGATATAGTTTCCCTTGATGGCATCGCCCTGGCCTCCAGCACCACTGTGAGGAATCTTGGAGTTATCTTTGATCAGGACATGTCGTTTAAGTCTCACATTAAGCAAATTTCAAGGACCGCCTTTTTTCACCTACGTAATATTGCGAAAATCAGGAATACCCTGTCTAAAAATGATGCAGAAAAACTAGTCCATGAATTTGTTACTTCTAGGCTGGATTACTGCAATTCCTTATTATCAGGCTGCTCGAAAAAGTCCATTAAGACTCTTCAGCTGATCCAGAATGCTGCAGCACGTGTTCTGACAGGAACCAGGAAAAGAGATCACATTTCTCCTGTCTTAGCTTCTCTGCATTGGCTTCCAGTAAAATCCAGAATAGAATTTGAAATCATTCTTCTTACCTACAAAGCTCTTAATGGTCAGGCACCATCTTATCTTAAAGAGCTCATAGTACCTTGCTACCCCACCAGAGCACTGCACTCCCAGAATGCAGGGTTACTTGTGGTTCCTAGAGTCTCCAAAAGTAGACTAGGAGCCAGAGCGTTCAGCTATCAAGCTCCTCTCCTGTGGAACCAGGTTCCAGTTTGGGTTCAGGAGGCAGACACCATCTCCACATTTAAGAGTAGGCTTAAGACTATCCTCTTTGATAAAGCTTATAGTTAGGGCTGGCTCAGGTGAGTCCTGAACCATCCCTTAGTTATGCTGCTATAGGCCTAGACTGCCGGGGGATTTCCCATGATGCACTGAGGTCCTCTCTCCTCTACTTTCTCTCCCTCTGTATGCAACCTCATCCCATTATTGCATGTTACCAACACAACTTCTCCCCTTTCCGGTAGTCTTGTGCTTTCTCGTCCCTCTCCTCTCTCCTCCTATCACTTCCTGCAGGTGTTTCTGGCTCTGGAGCTGTGGAGTCTGGATCTGTGGTTGCGGGTCACCTGCTGCCCCCGTGTTCCTGCTCGACACCCTCTGCTGCAACGACTATTGTTACTAGTCCTATTGTTATTATTGTTATTATAATCATTAACATTACGATTATCATCAACACTACTATAAATATCTATACCATTTTTCATTTAGTCTATAGCAACATCACCTTTATTGTGTAGGCCGCCTCCCTCCCCTCTCTCTCTCCTTCCATCCCTCTCTTTTCTCTCTGTTCCTCTCTTGCCCTCTCTCTCTCTCTCTCTCCCTCTCCCTCTCTCTCCTTCACCCCCAACCGGTCGAGGCAGATGGCCGCCCACCCTGAGCCATGGTTCTGCTCGAGGTTTCTGCCTCTTCCTTGCCTCTGTGTTTGGCTTCTGTAAATAACATCACAGAGTACGGTCTAGACCTGCTCTGTGAGATAACTGTTGTTGTCATTTGGCGCTATATAAATAAAATTGAATTGAATTTGTGCATTTTATATAAAATAGATTTGGACTACTCCAAATTCTTTCTCTCTCCCTGGGAGAAATAAAAGGAGGGGGGTTGAAAGGTTGCTTTCCCTAAGTGCTGTTTCTGGGCAGTTCGATCATAAAACTTGCCACCTCTGATGCCGCAGCCAGATATTGCGGTGCCTGACTGTTAAAATGACAAGAAACACTCAGCAGTGAGCAGGAGCTCGGAACTCTAACCCTAAACTGCCCCCCACACACGTAACCATGGCAACTGACCTCCCTCTTTGTTTAGTTACCTCACCTGAAAGGTTATTCTCCTCTTCACGCCCAGATGTGAGAAACTCCAGACGCCGGAGAAAGGACACAGTCCACATTCCTTTCTGTGGACAAAGGAATACTGTCTCCTCATAACTTGCCATTACCTTGTTTAATTAAATAATCTTTTAGTTACTTGATTAGGTCGCTCCACTCCATTTGAGTAGTTATGTTACCATGTTGGTGTTATTTGTTGTTGAAAAAATCTAAACAAGTTAATTTTGCAGTGTTTTAATTTTCAGCAAGGATCCCTGACCTTTATTCATTTTATGTGAAACAATGCTTTGTTCCCAACACTTTCTGACACTTCCTTTAGAAATTATATGATAAAGAAATGTCATCCTATACTACTCGAGCAATTTTCCAGCTCGAATTTAAGGTTAAATGATTCAATTTCCCAGCTCCTGAGCAGAAGGTTGTTTTAGGGTTAATCAAGCTATCGTCATGGAACCAGAGCTCCCCCAAGTGGACAAAATAAGTATTACATGCCATCGTCTGAAATGCCGTTTTAATGTATTAATGTCACTCTGTATTTACCTGTTCATATTCTGATGCCATTCGTGTATCTTGCTTATATTCTCTAAGAACGTGTAACAGCCAATATATCCAGAAAGTTAGTTAAGTTCTTCTCTTCTGATGTGATTCATTCTGAAATGCTAGCCTCAAAGTTGAACTACTGACAATTGTTTTCCTTTTATCAAGTGCTTATACTAAGAACGGTATACCGTTTGACAATTAAGGTTTGATTGTGGGAAGATATTTGATTAAAATACGCACAAATAGATTTTAGATTAAATATTGAAAGTTAAAGACAAGACGGTCCCTCAGGAAAACCGGAAACAAGCCCTCCCTCAGGGGAACAAATGACCGCCCTCTGGGAACCACGCCCCAACAGACAAAAGCAGCGACCCACATTGTCTCTTGTCCTCTCTTGTTCCTGGCTCTCCAACTGTGCTTCAGCACGCGCCCAGCGTGCCCCCTCTCCCGGCAATGCCCTAAGAACTTCAGTCCGGCGCAACGAAGCCTTTGTTCGTTTTCAAGCCACACACGTGAAGCGCCGTAACATCGATTTTTCCCTCGTTTCCAGCAACTTTACTTGCTTTTCTTTTCTTTTGTTTATTAAAAGTTATCAGACCACAAGTTACACTAGTTTAATTCAAGAACGACCAAGTTTTTTAAGCTTTATTCTTCGAGCGAACTTACACAGCTCCCACTGAGGTCGGACCCCGCCAGGTGGTCCCGCCAGCAGTAACAAAGGACACCTGAAAGAACAGCCTAATTGCCAGACCGAGGACGGTCAACCCTTGAGGGTTTTTCTTCATTCCAGACACGGAGAACCCCCGGAACATTCCCTAGCATAAAGCCAGGAATCTGGCAGCTAGTGTGGGACCCGTGCAACAGGCCAAGGCAGGCCGCCGACCCACAGTAAGGCAAAACAAGGCATTCTGTGATCAGTGATGTCCCATAGTTGTTAATAGATTATCTTTAACTCTTAAAACTCATAGCTTGTGTTCATTAGCTGCCTGTATGAGTCAAATGCTCCCCACAATAGAAAACCACATTCTCATTGTTTAGCCATTGTTTATTTCTTGGATGTATATTTTAACTGCATTTTTATATTCACCTTAATTAGTTAAAAATTCACTGTAATCAAAGGAATTGTGTGTGTATTGCCAAGTCCCTGCCACGAGAATTTCCCCCTTCGATATGAGAATGACTGACTGATTTAAAGTAATTGAGCAATTGTTAAGTAAGTGAATAAATGAATAATTATTAGCCATACTCAGGGAATCCCGAGACCCTGGGAGAACGGAATATCAGGTGGTGCCCCGCGAGAGATTTATGAATTAATTTTCTGAATATTAAAATTCATAATTTGGTATTCTCATAAATTTATTAGATTAAATGTAGTCATGCTACATAAACCACAGTTCAGTTGATTTATTTTTTAACGGGGGGGGGGCAATCGCTTTTTCACACAGGGCCATGTGGGTCTGGATTTTTCCCCCTTAATATTAAAAACCTTCATTTAAAAACTGCATTTTGTGTTTACTTGTGTTATCTTTGTTTAATGTTAAATTTTTTTTGATGATCTAAGACATCTCGGAGTGACAAACAAATTGTTGCCCGTCTTTTAAATAACTGCACACCCAATTCATTGATTAAAGAGGTGGTATTCTGCTCATTTTCAGGTTCATTTTATTATGGGGGACCAGAACAGGTTTACATGGCTTAATTTTCAAAAAACACCATATTTTTGTCATACTGCACATTGCTGCAGCTTCTCTTTTCACCCTGTGTTGAAGGCGTTTTAGCTAAGGAGTGATACATCTTGTCTCTACATGATCTTTGTTGGACATGGAGTTGCACATGCGCAGTTCCTAGTTAAGGACTATTAGCCAATCAGAAGCAGAGAAGGGTCAGTGAAACCGGTATAGCCAATCAGAAGCAAAGAAGGGCGGGTCAGTGAGAAGCAAATGTTATGCCCTTAAAAAGTGGAAAAGTAACGGAAGAAGGTTGAAGAAACACACACGCAGCTCTCGCCTTCACTCGTATTGAATGAGGGAGAGAAGCAACCCCTACTGGAGCCCCGAGGCATTACCAACCCATCGAAACAATGAAACCATAGACACGAGGATCAGTATCATCTAACTGCATTCCACTTCTTAATATTATTCGCTGTATAGTTTTTAAACAGTGATAAAACTTAATACACATTCTAATATAAACATTAATATAACAAACTGTTGTAAATGAAATGTTCTGAAAATAGAATAGTGTATGAAATTAGCTTTTCAAATAGATTACTTGGTATCAAAATGAATTATGAACTATACTTTCTCAGTCTCAGAATTCCTCTCAGGTCTCAGAATTCCTCTCAGGGAATGACCTCCTAGATCCATATCAGTCTGGTTTTAAGAGTGCCCACTCTACTGAAACGGCTCTTCTGTCTGTAACAGAAGCCCTAAGGTCAGCTAAAGCTGCAGCCCAATCCTCGGTTCTTATCCTGCTTGACCTATCAGCTGCCTTTGACACAGTCAACCACAGGATCCTGCTATCCGCTCTCTCAGCAATGGGCATCTCGAGTAAAGCACTCCTGTGGTTCGAATCCTACCTCTCGGGGTGTTCCTACAATCTTTTGTGGCAAGGACAATTATCCTCCTCCCACTGCCTCTCCACAGGGGTGCCCCAAGGCTCAGTGGGGCCCCTTCTCTTCTCAATTTAAACAACCTCACTGGGGCCGATCATTCGCTCGCACGGCTTCTCTTACCACTGCTACGCAGACGACACACACTCTACCTATCCTTCCCGCCAGGCGATCCCACTGTCTCGGCGCGGATCACGGACTGTCTATCAGACATATCTGCATGGATGAAGGCTTGCCACCTTCAACTAAACCTCTCTAAGACTGAACTCTTGGTCATTCCAGCCAAGCAATCTATCCACCATAACATCAAACTACAAATTGACTCCGCAACCATCACTCCAACCAAGGTGGTGAGAAACTTGGGTGTCATGATTGATGACCAGCTGTCCTTTTCAGACTATGTTGCTGCTGTGCCGCTTTGCTCTATACAACATAAGGAAAATCAGGCCCTACCTCACTCAGCACGCCACCCAGCCCAAAAGGACTCATGTCACTCCATTACTCAGTGACCTCCACTGGCTCCCCATGGCCTCCAGAATCAAATTCAAGTCACTAATGCTTGCATACAGAGTGACTACTGGGTCTGCACCCATCTACCTAAACTCCATAATACAAGTTTACGTTCCTTCTTAGCCACTACACTCTTCCAACAAATGCTGCCTGGCTCTGCCATCCCTTCACACAAAGCAATCCCAGTCCCAGCTATTCTCATCTGTGACACCACGATGGTGGAACGAGCTACCACACACCATCAGAGCAGGGGCGTCCCTCTCTAACTTCAAGAAGCTCTTGAAAACTCATCTCTTCTGAGAACACTTCCTCTTATAACACCTCTAACTCCTAACCTCTAACATGCACTTCCTGTGCTCTTCTTCTTCTATCCTCTACAATGATCTTGTATTGATTGCACTTTTTGTTAACTCTTACTTCCTTCCTAGGTATCTACCCCATTGATGTGATATGTACTGTGAGCTCTTACTAGTATTTATTGCTGCTCTTACTAGTATGTATTGTCAGTTGTAGATCGTAGTTGATGCTCTGTTGATGCTTGTATGTTGTTCCTCAAATGTAAGTCGCTTTGGATAAAAGCGTCTGCCAAATGAGTAAATGTAAACGTACTTTCACATACCACTTGTCACATAAACAGGGCTTTGGTTCAGCTGTACATGTTGCCGACCAGCTTGGCAACATAGACTGGAGCAAGAGTTTCAGAGTGGTGAGTTATTAATCTGTAACAAAAGTATCTTTCATCCATAAAGTTTTAACTGAGCTCTGTCTCTACATCACAGTAACAACTTTATGTCCATTGACGGCCTGGAGGGTAGCTAGTGTTTGGAAGGGAGAGAAGGGTGTGCTGCAGCTCACTGTTTTTCCACCGGTGTTTTTGAGGGCCGTCGGACTAGCTGATCAGATCAGTGTTTTTGTGGAAGATGGGAACCCTTTGGGTGGACTTTGGGCTTTTTCAATTTGCTAAACCTGTTACATGCACAAAACAGTTATATAACTCGAGGGAAAAGGCCAAAAAGCAGAATACCACCTCTTTAATATTTCATGATTTATTGTATCAAATGCTTTTTTCAAATCAAGGAAAATCCCAACTCCATATTTTTTTGTTTGTGGAATTTGTGATTTCTTCAATGAGTGTGTTTAAAGCTAATTATGTTGACCTATTATTCTGAATCCTTATTGGCTGTCAGCAAGTAATTGGTATTTATCTATGAATTTGTCCAATCTGTCACTGAAGAGAGTTCCAGGATTTTTGAGAATTGTAGCGGTAGAGAGACAGGCCTGTAATTTGTGAAGTGGTGTTTATCTCCAGTTTTGTACATAGGTATGACATTTGTTGTTTTCATTTTTGTTTTTTTGACCAGTTTGGAATGACAAATTAAAGATGTGAGTTAGTGGTTTTGATATCCCCTCAATTACATTCAGTATCAGTAGATGCTTTAGTTTTGCATTTTAAAAAAATGTTTATTATTTATTTTTCTTCTACTGTTTTAAGGAACATTGAACTTTGATTTCTTTCCATAAAATTATTAAATGTCCCCCCTTTCTTTCACAGCTCTCAGATCCGGCATCAGTTCTTCCTTTTTCAGAAAGCAGGATGAAACAAAAACAAAAACAGGCCTGCTTGGCATGTAACACCCCCACCCTTATAAATCCAAACATGTTTGGAACCAATACCTCAACATACATTCAGCTACATCACACGTGACAAAGCATCTGCCAGCAATTATTAGATCCCTTCTGGATCTGAATCTCCAGGGTGTAGCCCTGCACTATAAAGACCAACGCATAAGGCGTTGGTTGGTATTGTGCATTCTGGAGAGGAACACAAGAGGATTATGGTCAGTGAACACCTTGATAGGTTTGACACTTGATCCCAGTAAACTTCAAAGTTTGCAGTACAAACATAGTTAAGAGTTCTTAAGTACCTAGTATTATTAAGTTACTGGTTATTAAATTTGCGTGAGAAGTAACTCACGGGATGATCGATTCCCTGGTGGTCTTCTTGCAGCAGAACAGCCCAGCCATGACTGCGCTGGCATCAACTTCTAGCTTGAAGGGCACAGAGAAGTCTGGGGCAGACAGGACAGGAGCGCAACACAGGATGCTTTTCAAATTTTCAAAGACTGTTGGCACTCCACTGGACCAAACGAAGGGCTTGAAGGACTGGTTAAGGTAGTCAATATGGCTGTTTTTACAGAACTGGTGATAGTACCCAGGCATCTCAAGAAAACGGCGCAGCTCTCTCTGGTAGT